>NC_084746.1:26509051-26626551 GCF_033978785.1 Entelurus aequoreus
TCAATCAATCAATCAAAAAAACACTTTATATATATAGAAAGGTTTTGTTAAGAAACCATTCTGAGCCTTATCTTATTTAGTTTTTAGTTTATATATGTTGACCACATTAACCCTGGCAATCGACCATTTGTGTAAATGTATGTTATTGTTATGCTTAGTATTCATGACTGCCTGCTGTTGCACTGATCAGTGTGTGTGTATATATATATATGTGTATATTTGTGTGTGTATATATATATATATATACATATATATAAACATAAAAATGCGTGTGTGTGTGTGTGTGAGTGTGTGTGTGTGTGTGTGTGTGTGTGTGTGTGTGTGTGTGTGTGTGTGTGTGTGTGTGTGTGTGTGTATTATCTCAACTGCATTATGCCAGATATTAGAATTTTTTTAAAGTAGCGCAATAATTAATCTGCCTAGTAATTAATTACATTTATTAAAGAGTATTTATGTTAGTAATTCAATTACTTTTTTGGTAAAGTAACAAGTAACCATAATTAATGACTTTTTAAAAGTAATTTTCAGAACAAAGCCTGTTACACAGCATCATGAAGCAGTTGGCAGGTTGGTGTTCCTGGCTAAAATCTTAGTGTGTATGTCCTGTAATAATTGTTTACCTATTAAATTAACATTGTTAAAGGTCAATGATTTTCATGTTGAAGACATTTAAATATAACCTCTTGAACCAGGGCGACTTATGTCACATTTTGTTCTTTTGTGTTTTTGTAAGCTAAGAATTAAGTATAGCTAATTTTTTTTTTTAAAGAAGATTGGAAATTATTTTTGAATTTTATTAAATTATTTCCATTTTTTTTTTCTCCTTATCTCAAAACACCTCTTAGGTTGGGATCCTATTATGCAAAACCTACTTTTCTTACTTGTTGGTGCGTGTTGTGTGTATTTTTGGATGCCCATCAGTCACGAAAGTTTAAAATCAAGGCATGGTGAAAATATTTACTTACAACGAATATTTCCATTTGTGGATTAGTTTTTTGGGCCAAACTATATTGGGATGTGAGTTTTGATCCATATCGCGCAACCCTACACTTGTGTTAGCTCCAGTGCTAGCACAGTTTAGGGATGTTATCTGTGTTTAATTAAGCATTACAGTCGGCCTTATGATGGCATTGTGTTTATATGTATGAGTGCACATGTGTATATTTGAGACATTTATTATTGCTACAAAAAAAAAATTCTATACTCCAAAAAGGTTTATGTGATACTAACTGAAAAAAAAAAATAGTAGCACAAAAAATGTGATACCAGTCAAAAAGCTGAGCATACAGCCCTGTTGCAGCCATGCTTTGTTTTTTAGGCATACGTGATTCCAAACCTCCAAAAAATGGCAGATAACACATCTGAGGAAAAGTGTGGTATAATGTTCTTCTTCTGTGCATAACAGACAGACACTGAAGCATGCAGAGTTCCATTCTTCTATTGTACACACAACAGTTGGTGTGTTTAGAGTTCTTAGCCAAGTGATGGAGGCAAGAGATAAGGCAGAGAACTAGCGAGCCAGATGGACATGGTGAAACAAGAGTTGGGGTGACCAAGAAGCTCTGTAAAGTTTAGGGAACAAAGACGACCTGGGCCCAAGGACCAGGTTAGTCGTATTCAGGAGCATAAGGAGACATGAAGGGGTCAACAAAGCTACATCCCTAAGTACGTATCAAGTTTCTTCTAACTAGCAGCAACCAATTAAGATATCATGTATCTGTTTTTAGTAGCTATTGAACAATAATCAATTCATTCATTGCTGAATTTTGTTGATCGTGTGGAAACGAATAACTGATTGTGTCTTAAAGAAATGGAGGCAAAATTGAGTGCAATACTTGGGTGCAATCAGCAGAGGCACTGCTGCGTTCAGTCTAAAAAAGACATTGCTTATATGGGAAGTTGAGGTATTCCTCAGGGCAGCACTATTGTGCATGGAACACAGGAGTTCAGAACATTCTGATAACAATTTGCGAATTGTACAACTCATCAATTAAGGATATGTAAGAAAACGCCTAGAGGTGCATTGTGATTGTACAACAATTGATAGCTGTCATGGCATTTTCTAAAGTTTTCAGTTTCTAATGCATTTATGTTATTGACCAAATACAATATTTCATAAAAGTGAGACTAATCAAATCTATAATTACCTTAACTTGGCTTTGATCTGAACTTTGTTATGTAATTTTCAATTGTGTTACTATAATTATTAGGCACCTGTAGTAAGGTAGTGAAGTTTCCAGTGTTTATAATTCATAATTTCTGCGGGTTTATGCGTTGAACAAATAATAAATACTGTCAAAAGGCAACGCAATGATATCTTGGGGTTTATTTTGCCTACATTCATTTACATTGGAGCGTACTATAATATAATTATGGCTGCAAATAAAGGTCAACAAAGGTCTCCTCTTGGTTATTTATTCTTCATGTTTTGCATTTGCTTGGTCCATGTTTTGACTACTAGGGATGTAACAGTTTCAAAATCTCCCGGTACAATAAGGCCATGGTACGAGATTATTGTGGTATATTTCCAAATTAAAAAAAGACTAAAACATGCCAGTGTGTAAAATGAAGTGGCAGAAATGTTTACGATAAACACACTTGTGTCTGTTTGTTAGCAACATAACTCAAACATGTATTGATGGATTTTGAGAAATGTACAAAATAAACAATGTCTCTCATCTACTATGAACACACTTCACTTCCTGCTTACGCCGTGCCACGCCCCACTGCAGCGCAGAGGATTTTGGGAGATGTAGTTTATTTTCAGAACTGGCTGACCCTAAAGTGCCAGGAAAAAACTACACACCAAGTTATAGTTTGATACCGCCACGCGTCACGGCATTATTGTGAAGACTTTGAAACCGCAAAACCTGTGACATCTACATTACCATTACATCCCTATTAAATACTATGACGTGTGTTGCTTACTTCTTGTTTGTAAGAACTCTTCAGTTCTACCATTGATTTATTTCCTGTTGTTTAGAGGTAAATCTAACATAATGACGTCTTAGGGTAGTGGTTCTTAGTTATTGTCTCTCACACCCCTGACTTGAAAAACTATGGAAAACCTGGTAATATTTATTTATCTGTATGTGTTTAGTTCAGACCTGGGCAATTATTTTGACTCGGGGGGCCAAATTTAGAGAAAAATGTTTGTCTAGGGGCCGGTATATCTGATTTTTAGGAACACTAATACAAAACCTCACAATAATTGTTTTTAATATTGTTTTTAACATGGCTGTGCAGCACTTTGGAAACATTCTTGTTGTGTAAATGTGCTATATAAATAAAGTGGATTGGATTTGATTGAATAATGTCTGATTGATTGCTGAAAACATTATGACAGACTGCCTTAAAAAAACAAATGGAATTTTATGTTCTTGTACTGAATGAGACACCCAAAATGTACATGAAAATAAATAAGGTGGGATTTACAATATTAACTATGAACGATAAAACACTGAATATTGACAACATATGAACGTCACACCGCCTCTGGAAATATGAACGCGAAGGGTAAAAAAAAAATACCACATACAATCTGATATATCACTAAGCTTTAGAAATTTGCTGTAAAAATCTCCTTCTGCATCTGTCCCTGACACCCGCATTTCAGGCTGGCTGCTCTGGAAACACTCTGTGGAAACGCTCACCACCCACACTGCTTGGTTTCTCTTCTGAGCTGCTGTGAACTACATTATCATAGTAACTAGTATATCATGCAAAAGCACAGATTCCAACCATTGAAATACTTTGTATAGCTCAAGACTTATGGTCATTTGAAAACATCACTGCACATCATAATGGCAGCTACAGTTTCCATCTTAAAGATCTACAAAAATTATTTGTGAATGTCCAGCGGGCCAGATTGAAAATCTCAAAGGGCCGCATGCGGCCCCCGGGCCTTAATTTGCTCAGGTCTGGTCTAGTTAAATTATTGACAAGCACTTTCTCAAAAAAAGGGTGTATTGTACTTACTTCCGATTGGCTTGTTCCAGCAAGAAAAACACAAGTAGTGGAAGTCGCCCTGTCTCTCACAGCCTCTCTTTACACTTTGCCACCTATGGGGGCCCGCCCCACTATTTGAAAAGCACTGCCATATGGAGACATTTTTGGATCTTTTGTAATGTGGGTTTTGGCTCTGTGAACGAGTCTTTTCACTGAATCAGTTGTCAGTTTGATTGACAAACATTCTCAAGCTGAACTCTGTAGCCATGCTTGCTTGGTGCCGACATGAATAACCTGACCTTGGAGCAGTTGGCCAAGCAGTGGGGTCACCGGAAACAGGCGTGCCGAGCGACTCCCGCCGCCGACACAGGGAACAAAAGACAGAGATTTTACTTTTTCCCAATCGTAAAATCCTTTAGAATCTCCTCATCACTTAGTTCTAACACTCTCTCCGGTGCGCTTATTAAGCACACACACTGAAACTCGCCGCCCCCACATATGCAAAACTGCTCACTGCGGGCTCGCTCTGACGTTAAATCACAATTTTACAAGGAAGACACAAGAAGAGCAACACACCTAGGACAAAAATGATGATCAGCATGTTCCTTCTCGCAGTTGATACAATAGTTAACAAACATCTAAGATGAAACTAAGAGGCAAATGAGGATAGTGTCATTCTGGATCATTTAGGCTCCACGCCAGGAGGAAATAACACATTTTTTGCACCTATTCATCTCAAAATGGTCATTTCAGGCAGGACAGGCAGACCTCTATCAGAGGGGATTACCTCAAACGACAGATTCCGATGGGACTCGCAACATTTTTGATGAAAACACTCATCCTCCTCTGGAAATGACTTCATTCCAAAGAAGGTTTGTGAGCAGCTGGGGGGAAAAAAGAAGTAAATTGTTGTAAATCACTAGAATGTATCCTACCGGACATCATGAGGAGTTTTTGCTTATTTCATCCACAATTAGGCGAAATATTGGAATTTTCTTGTTGGTACGGTACAGAGGTGTCCCACTATGTCGCAGATTAAGTGCACATTTTCTTTCCCAGTGAAACGTTCACAGACTGTAGGCCTGGGACGATATGTTGTCCTCCAAATTATTGCCAATAAAAAATATTATTGTCAGCATTATTTTAAGACCAATTAAAGTACTAATTTAATCATAATGTTAATGCTGTCAAACAATAATGTTTTTTATCAAATTTATCACATTTTGGCATTTTTATTAATCGCAACTAATCGCAGTAAATTATTTGTGTGCACAATTTTGAAAAAAGTCCCCACAAACGCTTGTGTCATAATACAGTTTCATCTTATGTACCATCAGGGTTTATTACTATAGTTACTGACAGTGGTTTTCTGAAGTGTTCCTGAACCCATGTGGTGATATCCTTTACACCTTTTGATGCAGTACCGCCTGAGGGATCAAAGATCACGTTGGTTTTTGGCCTTGCTGCTTACGTGCTGTGATTTCTCCAGATTCTCTGAACCTTTTTATGATATTACAAAGCGTGAATGGTGAAATCTCTAAATTCCTTGCAATAGCTGGTTGAGAAATGTTGTTCTTAAACTGTTCCAACAATTTGCTCATGCATATGTTCTCAAAGTGGTGACCCTCGCCCCATCCTTTTTTGTGAATAACTGAGCATTTTATGGAAGCTGCTTTTATAAATAATAAATGATAAATGGGTTATACCTGTATAGCGCTTTTCTACCTTCAAGGTACTCAAAGCACTTTGACAGTATTTCCACATTTACCCATTCACACACACATTCACACACTGATGGCGGGAGCTGCCATGCAAGGCGCTAACCAGCACCCATCAAAGGCAAAGGGTGAAGTGTCTTGCCCAAGGACACAACGGACGTGACTAGGAAGGTAGAAGGTGGGAATTGAACCCCAGTAACCAGCAACACCCCGATTGCTGGCACAGCCACTCTACCAACTTCGCCTTATACCCACTCATGGCACCCACCTGTTCCCAATTAGCCTGTTCACCTGTGGGATGTTCCAAATAAGTGTTTGATGAGCGTTCCTCAACTTTCTCAGTCTTTTTTGCCACATGTTTCAGCTTTTTTGAAACATAATGTAGGCATCAAATTCCAAATGAGCTAATATTTACAATAAATAACAAAACTTACCAATTCGAACGTTAAGTATCTTGTTTTCGCAGTCTATTCAATTGAATATAGGTTGAAAAGTAAATCTGAACAGCCGATATGGGCATCTACATCTACTATATGACTTGCCTGAGAAGCTGGGCAGGACATTATAAAAAAATAAAAAAATAAAAAAAGAATATAGGTTGAAAAGGATTTGCAAATCATTTTATTCTGTTTTTATTTAGGATTTACCCAATGTGTCAACTTCACCGGTTTTGTAAACAAATACAAATAAAATGGACTGTCAGTGTTTGAACATTGAACATCTTAAAGTGAAGTAATTTCCCAGGTTGGGAATACTGGGTGAGGTGTTTTTTGTTGTTGCTGCTGCTATCCCTTTCCAACAAATTTGGCATACTGGCTCGTTCGTCTGTGCTGATATGCTAATGTTGCTCATTCAATTTAAAGCTGACATATTCCTACAACGGGACATTTGGCTTTGCAATCATCTTTTTTCGCTCCTAATTTTTGTTACCGTGCCGTTATCGAGCCGCAATTTGCGTCAGTAGCTAAAGTATCTAATTAATTTTAATTTATTGTTCGATTAGTTGACTTACTATCAGCAGAGGCCTCGCGTGACGAAGCCTTTACTGTAATGTGCCTGCATGCTTACGTTATGATACAACAATGCCTTCAGCACTCACACGCAGTTACAGCCCAGTTTCATCACTTTTCTGGACTGCAGTCATTGTGCATGTTCACGTTTTGTTCCACCCAAGGGTGCATTTTTCTGCTTAAGCCAATCAGCTTCAAGGAACGTATTGAGCGTCTACGTGTGGTCTATGCTCATCAAACACCCTCAGTGCTTTCACTCCTCGTATTCCAGCTAATTAGCAGCGCCGGTGCATTCCGGCAAAATCAACACGCAATTAAGTTTGAAGTCCAAACACGGAGGAGCAGCGGCACAAATCAATATTCTTGTGGGTGAGCACCTGGTATTCAGTCAACAATAAAGCAAAATGACTTCAACTCAGTTAATGTAAAAGCTTCAGAAGGAATAGTTACAATCTCTCATAATTAATCACTTATGTTATGAATTAATTTTGTTTGCACCTCATAATGTAACTAACAGTGACAAACTGCCACACAAAATCATAGCCACCACACCTTGCAAATAAGGGTTTGTTACGTGAAAACAAATTAAAGTAATATAAATTATTGAACCTGCAGATAAAGTCACAAAAAGTCCAAGGCTATTTTTTTACTTTTATTGCCAATCTTATGATAACAACCGACCCAATTCCAACAAATTTTTCCTAGACTTTCGTCTCCATGCTTCCACGGACACGGAACACTTCCTCATTCTCTGCCAATCCGCTTTCAGGTGTTTGCGATCATGGGGAAAATGAACATCAAATCAAAACCACGCTAACATAAAACATTACCACCAGCAGGTCGTCACAGTATAAATGTTAAATACATAGCCTATTATTTGCGCACTATTGACTAGTGATACAACGAAGATTTGTCCGCCTAACAAGACTTTGATCAACAAAAACAGCGCTGCCGAAACCGGATGTTGTAGTGTCTTAGATAGCGATCTCCAAAATTAGCAAATAATAAGAGGACAGTGGCAGCCTTTAAGGCAGTGGTTCTTAACCTTGTTGGAGGTACCGAACCCCACCAGTTTCATATGCGCATTCACCGAACCCTTCTTTAGTGAAATTTTTATTTAGTTTAAATCGATCAATCAAACAACCTGCAAATCAGATGGAAAATTAGGGGGAACATTGTTTTTATTTACACGATAAGTAGGATGTGTCTTTACCTCCGTGGCGGAGGCTGCGCCGAACCCGAGGCCGACTCACCGAACCCCTAGGGTTCGATCGAACCCAGGTTAAGAACCACTGCTTTAAGGAGAAGAAGTCCAATTGTAGCAACAGCATGAAGCAAGTGTGACGTCTTGCTCGCTGCAGCTCGCTTTTGAGGGACAATGAGGGACAGAAGTAGAGTCCAAGTACAAGTACACTACATTCTACAAACCCCGTTTCCATATGAGTTGAGAAATTGTGTTAGATGTAAATATAAACGGAATACAATGATTTGCAAATCCTTTTCAACCCATATTCAATTGAATGCACTACAAAGACAAGATATTTGATGTTCAAACTCATAAACTTTATTTTTTTGCAAATAATAATTAATTTAGAATTTCATGGCTGCAACAGGTGCCAAAGTAGTTGGGAAAGGGCATGTTCACCACTGTGTTACATGGCCTTTCCTTTTAACAACACTCAGTAAACGTTTGGGAACTGAGGAGACACATTTTTTAAGCTTCTCAGGTGGAATTATTTCCCATTCTTGCTTGATGTACAGCTTAAGTTGTTCAACAGGCCGGGGGTCTCCGTTGTGGTATTTTAGGCTTCATATGTGCCACACATTTTCAATAGGAGACAGGTTTGGACTACAGGCAGGCCAGTCTAGTACCCGCACTCTTTTACTATGAAGCCACGTTGATGTAACTCGTGGCTTGGCATTGTCTTGCTGAAATAAGCAGGGGCGTCCATGGTAACGTTGCTTGGATGGCAACATATGTTGCTCCAAAACCTGTATGTACCTTTCAGCATGAATGGCGCCTTCACAGATGTGTAAGTTACCCATGTCTTGGGCACTAATACACCCCCATACCATCACAGATGCTGGCTTTTCAACTTTGCACCTATAACAATCCGGATGGTTCTTTTCCTCTTTGGTCCGGAGGACACGACATCCACAGTTTCCAAAAACAATTTGAAATGTGGACTCGTCAGACCACAGAACACTTTTCCACTTTGTATCAGTCCATCTTAGATGAGCTCAGGCCCAGCGAAGCCGACGGCGTTTCTGGGTGTTGTTGATAAACGGTTTTCGCCTTGCATAGGAGAGTTTTAACTTGCACTTATATATGTAGCGACCAACTGTAGTTACTGACAGTGGGTTTCTGAAGTGTTCCTGAGCCCATGTGGTGATATCCTTTACACACTGATGTCGCTTGTTGATGCAGTACAGCCTGAGGGATCGAAGGTCACGGGCTTAGCTGCTTACGTGCAGTGATTTATCCAGATTCTCTGAACCCCTTGATGATATTACAGACCGTAGATGGTGAAATCCCTAAATTCCTTGCAATAGCTGGTTGAGTAAGGTTTTTCTTAAACTGTTCAACAATTTGCTCACGCAAAGTTGACAAAGTGGTGACCCTCGCCCCATCTTTGTTTGTGAATGACTGAGCATTTCATGGAATCTACTTTTATACCCAATCATGGCACCCACCTGTTCCCAATTTGCCTGTTCACCTGTGGGATGTTCCAAATAAGTGTTTGATGAGCATTCCTCAACTCTATCAGTATTTATTGCCACCTTTCCCAACTTCTTTGTCACGTGTTGCTGGCATCAAATTCTAAAGTTAATGATTATTTGCAAAAAAAATTTTTTTTATCAGTTTGAACATCAAATATGTTGTCTTTGTAGCATATTCAACTGAATATGGGTTGAAAATAATTTGCAAATCATTGTATTCCGTTTATATTTACATCTAACAAAACTTCCCAACTCATATGGAAATGGGGTTTGTATAATAACACCAGAAAAAGATGCTAGATTTGTTGCTAGTCGTTTTTAATTAGAAAAACTCACTAAAGGTCTCTAGACACTTGAACAATTCTCAGCAAAGTACCTTGTACAATAATAGGCAGCAAGAATTGATAATATAAATATATAGTAATATAAAAACATGTTATTACTAAATAATAACACATTTGTTTTTAAATGTATGTAAACATTGTTGAGGCTTTTTAAAGAAATTCATATTGTAGCAAATTATGCAAATTATATGATTATTTCACAGTGACCACGCCCACATCACCATAGGTGTCTTGGCAATCTAGGGAAACTCTGCAACTCATTCAAAAGAAAACAAGCTGTACTGTTAATAAAAACACCAATATTAAAAAAATATTTTAAACAATTAAATCCAATTTTTTTACAAACCTACAACATTTTAACAACAAACTACTATATCTAAGGTGAGTACATTATTTTATTTCCTGAATACTATTATCAGAGCATTCTCCCTGTGTCCCAGTAGGATTTCCTCAGGTTTAATGATGGAAAAACTCTTTAAATTAATTTAATTTACGAGACCACAGCGTTGTGGGGCACATAGCTTCACTAGGCATGTAAAATTGCCTCATATCGCCGTGGTCATTACATAACAGTGCAGAGTAATCTTCAGCCCTAATGACTCCCTCAGGACCGCTGCCAATAGTATTACAGACCTGCCTCGACAGCGGGCGTTCGCCGCCACAATGTGGTGACAGACAACTAATAATTTGTGTTGGTGTTTTGTTCATTTTTTCAGGTAATATTACACTGGGTCACACAGTCACACTATTGCGATTGTGTTTAATGTATTGAGTTTGCATGCTACTTTTAATTTTTCTACTAACCACAATGGTCTTACAGCATCCATTGTAAATGTTGTGCTTTGTGTTTTGTGTTAATAATTTCTTAGAAAACAGCAACAGGCTATTCAGGGACAGAATACAAAATATTGAAAATCATTATTTTATCACAAGGTGAAGATGGCCGTCGAAAAGTCTGGTCACTCTCACATTTTGTTGTTTCTTCGTGCTCATTTTCATTCAAATATTTAAGGTTGAATTTACAGTAAAAATCATGTTTGTTTCATTGAATTACCAAAATAATTAATAATTAGGGTTGGGCATTGTTTTTATTTGCACGATTTTGGTTCTGATTTCAGTTCCGATTCCAGTTCCTTGTTTCGATTCCGGGTACCAACGATTCTCGATCCAATTCTTGTTGGTGCAAGCTAGTTTAGCGGCTAGGATTGCTATTTGCTCGCCTGCTTCTGCTTGCTCTTTCGCTGTGTGTAACATGTTTAGCCTCATCCTCCAGGCTTCCAGTGGTAATGCTAGGTGTAAGAAATGCAGTTTATTTTCTACAATGGAGGATTAATGACTCGATGGGAGTGCCTCAACATGCTGTATTAGGATACAGTTGGCTGTGTAGCAGCTAAATCTTATGGCCGGCGGACTGAGCATTGAAAACAGGAATCTCACTTTTAAACATACGGATCTTCAGGAGAATCATAACGTAAGGCCTGGTTCCCTTGGTCAACCTCACTGATGCTAAAAAATAATTACAAATAAACATAAACATAAGCTCATTTTCTCAAAACTACTCAATGTCTGGATTGTGGGTATACAAATTTAAAAAAAACTTTTTTTTTAAAAAAAGTTTCAAAATGACTTAATTACAATAAAATGTAATAAAAAAATGTGCACACAGTTAATCACACCAACTCCTAATTGAAAGGCATACATGAGCTCACTGCTAGGGCTCCATCATTTCAGCCTGTATTAAATTACAATAAATTAACCCATCATCCAAATGTGCCTTGTAATTATATTTGTCTATGTTTATACTGGTCTGTTAGAATCTAATAGAGTTTAATTCATGTGATCATTCTGAATTACTGTTCTGGTCTTTTTAAAAATGCATTAGTATTTAATCAAGAGGAGCAGCTAATGTAATTTTGGCCATAATGTTCCGCCTCTACAGTTTGGCTGTATTGAATAAAATGATACATGGAATTAATATGCAGCCAAACGCATGCTGCTGGCCTGGACATTGAGGTGCTATTCATTCTCCCAACAACTCTTGTTTCTCTGGAAGCACAGCAAACTAATCTGCTGTGTTACCAAAGGGAAATACAACAAGTCAGACTTGTTTCTCTCGTCCCACCGCACTAAAGTGACCCCCTGGTTCTTTAAGTGTCGCATTATTTTAGCCCTGATTCACCTACTTTATTTTATTGTACAGAAGGTGACCCTCTGGGCCTATAGTGCCTCCACCTTTCTACCAATTTAACTTGTTTGTGCAGTGCAGAAACAGCTGAAAACACAATTATTGAAGTGATTTGTGCCACTGGGGGTATTACATTCAAATTAAAGGTGTAGAATCATAGAAGTAGTCATTGGTAATTAAATAGTATCATTGTGTTATTCATCTGACAGTAAATCGCTTGTCATTCAATTTCAATAGCTATTAATAACACCTCAGACAATAAAAACAGATGTTAAATTAACATAAATCAAAACAATATTATAATAACGTAATACTTTAAAATAACCAAGTTTGTATTAAACCTAGAGCATCACACTCTTACCTCAGGTAGCGCTTTCCATGTAATCATCAAAATAAGACATAACTAAATTTTTCCATTAGCACAGCACACAAAGGATGTGGCAGTAGGTGGAAATAGAAAAAGAACATTACACAAGCCGCTGCGGTTGTTTTCAGAAAATGTAAAGCAACCTTGGATAATACAATGGGCAGGATGGTGTCTTTTTTCGAAACCTGCAGACTTTACAGCACAGGTGTCAAACTCAGGACCCGTGGGCAAGATACAGTCCACCACGTAATTTTATGTTGCTTAATTGTGGAGATAACCTCATGTTGGAAGTTTGTCATCTCTAATTTAAAGGACTGTTTACATATCTGCCAAACTAAATGACATTACATTTAAAGAGGGCTGAATAATATATATAAATAAACCAGGGGTGTACAAAGTGCAGCTTATGTTACAATGTAGTAATAGGCAGCAACAATTGAAAAATATAACAAAATATAACAAAATACAGGGTTTCTGCAGCGATCAGCAACTTCAATTCATCAGACCGACAAAAGACTCCAACATCATGTTTGTAGTTTATTCCGCCTGTTCCATTCACACAGAACCCAGTAACACAGCATTACACAATTAAATAAGTAGATATGTGATGAAATCGCTGATTTCATCACATATCTACTTATCTAATCTGTTTCGAAATGTTCGACAAAGACCGAATTTTACTAAAACCATCGCTATTTTTTCTCATAAAGAATCGTTTAAATCCAATAATTATTGCCACAATTATTAACACAAAACACATTTAATTTTATAGCAAATAATTATAACTTTACCATAAAACAATGTGACATACTGTACATGTAAATGCAGATTGAAATGGATAAATGATCATTCATAACGTTTACTTTTAATAAAGATTCTTCTAGGGAAGCGAGGAGGGAGTAGGGGAAAGACATGTGGACACCGCCTTCATAACTTACTACAACTATTTCTTAAATTTAATAGTGTTTCTATACCATAACAATTTTTTTCACCTTCTTTATCAAAGTACTATCAGTTGCAACTTTCTTTGGCCACCATTTTGGCTTTATTTTCAGTCACATTTCATTAAAAAAAAGCATAGAGACTAAGTCACTGACGCATGTAATTCCATCCAGTGTAGCAAGTGTAAAACAATAATGTTCAGATTAGTGTCTTTCAACTTTTGTTATTGGAGACTCGATACTGTGGAACAATACGCAGACAAGCGGACTAGTTTGCTAAGCGTAATGTTGGTCTGTACAATAACTGAGACTGTACTCGAAAACCGGGGCGAAATATTGGCATAAACCAAATCCTATGAAAAGTGGGATGTACGAAACTCGAGGTACCACAGTAGTTGTTGCTTATAACTAGACAGGGTTGAGAAATGACTGAAAACCCTTTACAATAGGCAGCGCCCCGCCTCTGTTACTACTCTCAAATGACAAAAACTTGCCAGATGGACTCGGTTGCCCTTTTCAGCGTCACACACAGAAAAAAAGTCTGAAAATATCAGCTTTTACAGGCTGTGTGAAAGAGCATAAAGCTATAACCGGCCCTCTGGGGGCAAGAATAACCCCAGCATGGCCTGCTATGAACACTAGTTTGACACCTTTGCTTTACAACTAGGGTGACCAAACATTTTTCACCTTAGGCCACATGCTGGTAAAAGAAAACTAAATGTTGGAAAGCGTATTTCACGAGAGGCGGAGAGGAAGGTCAAAGTGTTTGATAATGAACTGTATCAAACAGTAGTTTTAGGTGAAGTCGGTAAATGTACAAACATTTCCGAGGTCTAGTCGAACCCCAATAAATGAAACAGATTCACAGACTGGCGTCTTGTTTTAATTTAGAGACCTAACAAGAAACAGTTGTTGCTCCAAATAAAAGCACGAAAAGACTGTGTGGATTCAACAAAAAGCGGCAAGAGCAGCCACCACACACTGCTTGTAGTCCATGCTTTAGAAAAACAGAGCAGGCTTGTTGTGTAGATGTAAAGCTTTTCTCAGCTGCCAAGTAATGAATGCATGTTTTTTTTTTACTTTATTTTCATCCTTTTTCCTGCTTTGCTTTTTTTTCACCCCCTCTCTCCTCCACTACATCATTCCTTTGGGTGTTTGTGCGGTGTCCCTTAGTTACAGGATAAGAGACCCAGCAGCAGCTTCGGAGAGTTAAAAGCCCTGGCCTGTCCCACTCATACAAGGCCATCAATAATTCACCCTCATCGGGAAGCATTATCTAACAGCCTTATGAAAGTTTAAAAAGCTTGTGGGTGACAACACATAGCCGAGAATGCTCTGCAAGACGATGACAACCTCCGGCAACAGACATGTTAAAAGTGGAACCAGACGATTCCATCCCAGAGACAGATGCTTCACAACAACAACAAAACCGCACAAAGGTGGACGCTTAGCTGGTTTGTATTAACGCCCAGGCTCACTTGCATTGACGGTTAAATCCCTCTAAGCCCGGATCAATTACAGCAGGCTCTGCTGTAATTAAAACGCCCTAACAAAGGTTTTAGGACCACGGGACACCAACCTTCCCATTCAAAAGACGCTCCCATCGGCTCCCATCTGTAGAAGTGTCTTCAGAACAATAGACTGGCTTCGGGCCCATGCAGGACCTTGTCTACCGACATCCTGACTGAAGTTACAAACCTCCCAGATTCTGATGTTATGTGCATATAAAATAGCTTTTGCCCGGACGTTAAAAGAATGACGAGATGTTTGATCGACAAACACTTTATTAAAAGGCGGTTGACTATCAGATGCGACCACGCCAAAACATCAGCAAACTCAACTGCCCTTTCTACATGCAGCCGTCCTCTTCGGCTCTCACCAACAGACGGACAAGACTCAGCTTTGCGCCTACGTCCACGACCTCACAGACAGTCGTAAATCACTGATCTCTTACACTGCCAGATTGCTACAGCATGAACAGGCTTCTTTGTCTTGGGAAGTTAAAAAATATATACAAAATGAGGCGAGAGAAAAAATGTGTTTGTAGACCTGTAGGAAACATTATTATTTTTATTTCCATGACCTCTTATGAAAAAACCTTAAAAGCCAAACAACTGTTCATTTTTTGTGCAAGATTAGAAATCATATAAGGTCATCTATGCAGTGATCACATAAAATATATGCTGAATTTACATTGTAGAAAAAGTCAACAATCAGCTTTGCTCCGTTGGTGACAATGATGTAGTTGGACGTCCTCTCAGAAACACACCTGTGAAGGAAATCCAGATGATTTCCCACAAAGGCAGATATCTTTTTTGTCTATCTTGTTGATTTAAATACAGCAATATCACAAAGTACAACTAAGATATAATTTCTAAAGATTTTTTAATGTAATTGTTAATAGAAATGTATACTCTAAAAGTTGACAATAGTTTTAAATAATTCCTTAGCTCTACATTATAGCAGTTGATGTTTTAAAAATACGTTGTAGGTTTTACTTTCAAAAGGTACATGCAAACATTATGTGGAATATCATTTAGGATATCTGAATGTTTTCGTTTCGCCTATTAACACTGCTATATCGAGACAAACATGGATAATTGAAAAATACATAATCAATTTCTGAACCGCTTATACTACATCCTCTAAGTATGGCTAGGTTAACTCGAAGATATCATATAACTTTTACACTTAATTTAGATGCCATCGGTCCTTCTTTCTTCTTCTACGGTGTTTTGCAGTCCAGTAAAACTGAATCAGAATCAGAAATACTTTGAATCTGGGTACAATTGTTATAAGCCCGGCCCACAGACACCCGCCCCTCACGCTAAAATACTGCCATTATTTTGAAACCGTAAAAAAAAGAAGCAAAACCATAAAAAAAAGAGAAGCGATCATGAAAATCTTTGAAACACACAAAAACAATAAAAAATTACAAAAATATGAATATTGGCATCCACCAAAAATATTGTATATTTTTCAATGTTTGTATTTATTTGTTGCCCAAACTTGTTTCTGGGCAAATAAAACTTTTTCTACAATGTCATTCCTCCCCGCCCCGATACCAAATCTTACTGGCAGTGTTCCGGTTCCATAGCAAGCAAAAATAGAACATTGCGGTCCAAATTTGTGATTTACATAAGTGAGGCGTTCCTCAAGGCACCATTTACAGTCCTCTCCTTTTAGGCAAATACACTTTTTTTTCTTCAAATGTGATTTATGTAACTAAGGTGCTGTGGTAGCGTGTTTAATTCAAAGGCGTTCATCAGTCATGTGTTCAACTTCTTTAGTTATACTAGTAGTGTTCCTTAAGGTTCCATTTTAGGTATTCTCTTTTTCATCATTTGGTCTATTTAACAGGTGACCCGCTAGTTCAGTTTAAAAAAAACTGGTGAGAATCACATTTTTGCAATCATAGAGATAACCTATGTCCATCTTTGAAAAACAGCTGAGCGCTCTTGTAACTCTGACAGAATAAATAAACAAAAATTGAATGGCTACTGTAGTGAAGGGAGAAGTCCATCCCCCTGTGAAATGTAGCCTAAAAACAATTAAGTTGAATATCCCTGATGTAACCCCACGCTTACCGTTATCCCTGACTGTTAGGACACCTCGTTATTAATCGTCTTAGAAATCAAATATTTGACGATGTCAAGCTGATAAACGGCATAATGATTATAAGTCCCCTAATTAAATCTCGTCCGGGGAGCGATTAGCATTCGTAACTTTCTCCATTCCAACTCTTCAAATACCAAGATGTTGCTCATCAGTCAGTCTTTGCAGAATATTCAAATGGAACGAATGATCACAGCAAGCCCAGGCAAGTTCTTATTTCATATATTTATGTGTTGTTTCCCCCCTGCTCGTCGACCTAATACTTCATAAGATGAAACTTAGATTTTAACCTTCACTTATGGCAGCTGCCAAAATTACACTTGAAAGCTGCTCCCCAGAGGTGCTGAGGAGGGACGACTTCTTGGGCGCGACGGAGAGAGCGAGACGGCCGAATGCGCTGACGCGTTGTGAAAGCAAGCCGTGCCATTCCGAGAATTGCGTTCTCTTCCCACCGCTTCTCATCTATGCGACAGCGCCTGCCAATCACAGCCCAGAGAAAACTGGAGGGCTCAGACTATGACTTTTCACCTTGAAAACCATGCATGCATAAGTGCTTTAAATGACCATTTGACACAATGACCTGACTAGATGGGTATGACTGATTGCTTAATTAATTGTTGGTCATTTTGTCATGTCCGGGTTCTTGTCAATTAGTTTAAGTTGTATCAATGAAATTATGAATTAGACAATATGGCAGCAACGAGCAGGGGCTACAATTAATTCAGACCCAACAAGTGGCCGCAGGAAAAAGCTCAACCTGAAACAAATTTTCAAAAGCAAAAGAGAATGCAATCAATTCCCAGAGATGGAAAAATTATAATACCAGTCACTTGTTTTGGATTGTAGATTGACTGTGAGTAGGTTACATTCAGATGTAGACTAGCTCATACATCTCAATAAAAATCAGTAAGCCTGACTTACATTTATTTGCATTACAATGTAAAAGAGGTTTAAATCTGAGCCTTGGCATTTCCATTCTAAGTCGCACGTTAGGGTTTAAGAGAAGAAAATGGATCATAATTTATTCTTGGAATATTAATGAATAATTTAAATGATATATATATATATATCTATGTATATATATATATATATATATATATATATATATATATATATATATATATATATATATATATATATATATATATATATATATATATATATATATATATATATATATATATATATATATATATATATATATTAGGGGTGTGGGGAAAAATCGATTCGAATTCCAATCGTGATTCTCACGTTGTGCGATTCAGAATCGATTCTCATTTTTTTTTAAATCGATTTTTTTATTTTTATCTATTGAAATGTTTTTATTTTATTTTATTTTTTTTATTAATCAATTCAACAAAACAATACAGAGCAATACCATAAGAATGCAATCCAATTCCAAAACCAAACCCGACCCAGCAACACTCAGAACTGCAATAAACAGAGCAATTGAGAGACTTGATTTGATTTTTATTAAGGATCCCCATTAGCTGGTTGCCTCAACAACCCACTAGTCTTCCTGGGGTCCACAATTCAATACAATTACAAGTAAAAGCATATAATTATAACTATACAATACAGAAAAAAATAAAAGCATCAATAAAAAACAAGCAAACAATTTACAGTCACAGAATAATAATTACCATATAAATATAAGTACACAATATAAAACCAAACAAATCATCAACGAGCAAACTAATTTAAAAACTCAGATAAAATATTACTCTCTTTTTAAAAACCTGTTTACTTTCAATGCTGGTGAGAATTCGAGGCAGGTTATTCCAGAGCAATAAAGATCTATAATAAAAGATTTCCGCAAAGCATTCTTCCTGGGATGAGAGAGTACAAAATGCCCCTCACTGGATGCCCTGGTATTGTGATTATGTGTAGTGCTACTGTGAACTATTTGCGCCATCAGAAAAGCAGGAGTTTTGCTACCGGTTACTGATTTGAACAATATAAGAGTATTAGCCGACAACCTGTTCTGCACTGTTAGCCAGGAAAGAGAAGCATGCATTTGGTTCACATTGGTTCTTAGTGAACAACAAAGAACCAGCCTTGCTGCCCTATTCTGGACAATCTGGAGCTTACTGATCTCACCACTTGCAGCAGACGCCCAGACTGTAGAACAATAGTCAATATGACACAAGACTAAACTCTTAACAATTTGACAAAGAAGAGGTGGATCATCAAAAGCAGCACATTTTCTGGAAATACCAACAGCCCTTCCCATCTTTGTAACTATATCACTGATATGATTTGACCAGGATAGAGTGCAGTCCAGGATCACTCCAAGGAGCTTGGCGCTTCTGACCTGTTGAACTGTTGAAATACCTAGCCTCAAATCCAACTTTGGGTCACAAGATAACCCTTGCCTAGTCCCCAATATAATACTTTTTGGAGGACACAAACACGACACGGAACAAACCAAAAGTAGTGAAACAAAAATGAATATTATCAACAACAGTATCAATATTAGTTACAATTTCAACATAGCAGTGATTAAAAATCCATTATTGACATTATCATTAGACATTTATAAAAAATATGAACAATAGTGTCACAGTGGCTTACACTTGCATCGCATCTCATAAGCTTGACAACACATTGTGTCCAATATTTTCACAAAGATAAAATAAGTCATATTTTTGGTTCATTTAATAGTTAAAACAAATTTACATTATTGCAATCAGTTGATAAAACATTGTCCTTTACAATTATAAAAGCGTTTTACAAAAATCTACTACTCTGCTTGCATGTCAGCAGACTGGGGTAGATCCTGCTGAAATCCTATGTATTGAATGAATAGAGAATCGTTTTGAATCAGGAAAAAAAATCGTTTTTGAATCGAGAATCGTGTTGAATTGAAAAAAAAAAGACTTAATTTAGGGTTATTTGGTCATGGTTAGAACATCAGTTTGAACATCAAATAAGTTGTCTTTGTAGCATATTCAACTGAATATGGGTTGAAAATTATTTGCAAATCATTGTATTCCGTTTATATTTACATCTAACACAATTTCCCAACTCATATGGAAACGGGGTTTGTAAATAAACATTGATTGATTGATTGAGTGGCGACTTGTCCAGGGTGTACCCCGCCTTCCGCCCGATTGTAGCTGAGATAGGCTCCAGCGCCCCCCGCGACCCCAAAAGGGAATAAGCGGTACAAAATGGATGGATGATTGATTGATATATTGTTTGATATGTAGAAATTACAAAATATTTTTTAATTATACAATATATTGATCTAACCACTGTATATCAGCCATATACTGATACTTTACTACTACATACTTACTAGAGGTGGGAATCTTGGGCCACCTCACAATTCTATTACGTTGCAGGAGCTACAATTAGATTAAAAATCGATTATTGATGCATCTTTAATTTATGTATATTGATACAGTTTTACATTTATTTTTGTTTTACCAAATACGCGTTTATCACTTGCAACCTTTAAAAACTGTGCATTTGTAATATAGAATTCCCATTACATTTATTCAATTAATGAAAATGTATGCAAAACTGCAACATAAGAGCCCTATAATAAAAGGAATTGGTCAGATCTCTCTGTAAGGTGGCTCGCTGTAGTCAGAAAAATTTTAGAACTGTCTGCATTACTTTATTTGCAATAAATAAATCGATTATCGACGTTTATTAATCAATTTTATAATTGTCCATGTCCGAATTGCGATGAATCTAAAAGTCGATTATTCCCCCTACCTCTAATCCTTTCTGTCAATATTTGTATCGATCCACCAACCTTTGTTTACATATAAGAGCTCTAGCTTGCGGTTAGCAGTTAGTATACTCTCCTACGGTGTGTAGTGTAACATGTTCAGATATTCGTCATCCTCCAGTGATAATCTTAATTGTAGGAATCTTATATCATTTGCCGCCATGAAGGCGATGATTGCTAATTTAGAAGTGGCTTTGCACTAGCTGCTATCGACGACATTACAGTGCGTTGAGGGAGCTTTTGTTTGCTTGTCGCTGTCAAATTTGTGGGACAGCTAGACTGTGTAATCAACATTCATTATCAATGTAACAATAGGATTAAAAGCTTTATCCTCGGCCAAAATGATATCATTTATAATGTATATCGTCTATATCGTGAAACCTTAATTTAAATAATTATTAAAATGATATAGAAAAATAAATCTCATCTCTAAAAAAAGACTAAATTAAATCAAGTGTACCTCAAACGGACATTAAGATGAAAACAAGCCACCATGGAAACAGAAAGAGTACTTTTTCTATATTGGGCAAAAGCATTAAAAAATGCCAGCAGTGTCACATCGTGGGAGGTGGCATTCAAGCATGGCAGCATTAGTGTGCTAAATATGGAAGCCAAGGAAGGTTTTCAAACAGAAGCCAGTTAAATTATTTTGGCCATTAAATCGACTGACTAACTCGCTGGTTAGCAAGCACATAAAAAGCCTCCGACAGAAGATTTCTGACTGTCAATCAAGTCCTCTGCGGCGGAAATAAAACACGACTGTGAGCCTACATTATACCTGTTTCAATTTCTCCCCCTTTTTTCTGCAGCAAATGAGAAATAATACCATCACAGTGGGGTGATTTACATTTTTATATGATATCAAAAATGCCGTGGAAAGGGGATGGGGAACCGGGGGAGACATTCCTCTGCAGTGGAGCATGAACGGAAACCTCAATTTCTTGGATAATTACATGAAATTATTTAGGAATTCAAGGAAAGAGACAAAGCAGGGGGAAAGATGGACGACCTGTCAGACGGGTCTCATGTCGACCTTTAATGCGCACACTTCCTGCGACCTGTGGCGGCACCACATGAAGCACGCTGGCTGGCTATCCCCCTCACGCCCCCCTCCCTCCAGTGAGACATAAGCAGCGTCCTCATATGCTAATGTGGAGGAGCACTGACGGACTGACTGAGGGCAGCTTGGACATCTCACAGGTCAGTGCTAATCTTCTGATAGATGGAGCCTATAGACCCGGGACACATCCATCACACGCCGCCGACGGCTCCCCGACTGGGAGAGATTTGCACGCAGCAAAGGGTTAACGCACGGCCCAAACAGACCTCCGATGATCCATCACTCACAAAAACAACCTCCTTTTTAGAAGCGCTTCGCCCTTTGACAACACCAAGGGGGAGGCTTGGTGCATCGCGCCAATTTAAGACCTTAAGCTCCAAGGCTCTGTTGATCATTAAATATCCATTTTAAAAGCAGTGGGGGAAAGTTAACCGTCATTTCCAGCGCAGGAGGTGGTAGCTCAGGAGAGGATTTCCCGGCCCGTTGCGATGTATGCTCTTGCTGAAATGTGCGCCACCATGCGCTCATCCATCAAGTTAACTACCCTCACACATAATCATTCGTGCCAGGTCATCCGTCTCCCTATATTTGGGGAAGAGGGGAGTCATGTAGCAAGCATGTTAGGGCCTCAAGGTGTAATGAAAAAAAACCTGCACTTTTCTTTTTTAGGGTGAGGACAGTTTGACCCTGGAACAGATTATTTCAATTACCATTATGCGAGGTATTGTTTTCACTCCAGTTGGTTCGTGGGATTACACAAAAACTACATCATTTCTCTGAAACACTGTGAAATTCAGTGCACATGGGAATCTCCTCCTGCCAGTGATTAATAACGAACTTGTATAATTTTAACAACCAAAGCCATTTAAACTTATTTCATGTCCTTTTGTTCTAAATGTTGCCCCCATTTGAAAGTGTTTGTATAATCCATACAACCATTCATTCAGCCAGTTATTCATATATAACTTGCATGATTTTGATAAGCAAAATAATGAAATAATTATTGTAGTTTCTCCTACTGACAGGTAAAAGAAGTATTACTTGCACCATTTTAAGACCAAAAAAACTTGAATATTCAATGCAGTAATGCCTCCCACCAGTTATTAATGCATAACTTGCAGAATTTGAATAACCCAACAGACGCACAATAGTCAAGCAATAAATGCAGTCACTCCTTCCTCCAGCTATTAATGTATAACTTGCATTGTTTTAACACGAATAAACTGCATTATTTTCCTTTTAAAAATTACTCAAATAATCAAATAAAGAATAATTATTTTTTTGATTATTTGAGTAAATACATGAAATAAAAACATCTTTATTTGATTATTTGAGTAAATACATAAAATAAAAACATCTTTATTTGATTAATTGAGTAAATAGATACAATAAATAATCCTTTGATTATTTGAGTAATTTGTAAAATAAAAACAACACAAAATAGTCAAACAATGAATGCAGTCGCGCTTTCTGATAATCACTTGCATCGTTTTAATAACCAAAAAAACACTAAAATAATTATTTTTGACACTTCTCCCATGGAGAACGTGCAAAAATGTAATAACCAAAATTACATAAGTGGTCAAATAACTAATGCAAACGCTCCTCCTGCCAGTTACAAATGCAGAGCTTGGACTATTTTGACATTAATGTCATTCATATTCAATTCATTCAAAATAATTAATTTCATACAGTAATCAATGAATTTATGAATGCAAAACTCACATAGTTGCAATTACCTAAATGATTCAAATAATTACTGTGGTTGCGTTTACTGCCATGGGCCTTTTTTTTTAATGAATGCATGTGACAATGTTAATAAAACTGGTTTTGGACTTTATTGTAGTGGCCCAGTGAGGTTCTGCTGTATTAGAAATGGAAAGACAGAGGAAAACCGCAGTAAAACTCCCAACAGTTATAATCACAGTTTTAAATTAAAGCTATCGTGAAACTGGGTTTGATAGCTGCACTTTGATTGAGTACAGCTAACTTAAATACTAACAAGAATACAGGATGATGATTTTAATCTACATTAAAAACACTTCCATGTAGTCCATAAAATATATGTATTAGATAAGCTTTGGTTTACATTTCGTGTATTTTTTTAGTTTTTGGAGTCTGTCATTGCTGGAGACTTTTTAAGATTGAAATTGAAACGAGACCCCACCTCTTTAAGTATTATAATTTATCTTTAGACATTGTTAACTGTTTGAAAATTTTCTTGAAGTTGTCCCATCTATTTTTTTTCCCCAGACACAGTAAATGATAATAAATGATAAATGGGTTATACTTGTATAGCGCTTTTCTACCTTCAAGGTACTCAAAGCGCTTTGACAGTATTTCCACATTCACCCATTCACACACACATTCACACACTGATGGCGGGAGCTGCCATGCAAGGCGCTAACCAGCAGCCATCAGAGGCAAAGGGTGAAGTGTCTTGCCCAAGGACACAACGGACGTGACTAGGAAGGTAGAAGGTGGGGATTGAACCCCAGTAACCAGCAACACTCCGATTGCTGGCACAGCCACTCTACCAACTTCGCCATGCCGTCCCTAACAGTCAAACATAAACTTCATAAACATTACATAGATTCACCCGATCTCAACATTAGTTACAAAGGCACACTCACATATCGATACAGAGTGAAAAAGCTGCTTTTGTCAGCGTTTATATCACTACATGGGACGCGTCAGTGTTATTGTGCTCATGAGAAGATTAGACTACAAACCCAAAAGCAGTGAAGTTGGCACATTGTGTAAATCGTAAATAAAAATAGAATACATTGATTTGCAAATGCTTTTCAACTTATATTCAATTGAGCAGGAAACAAACCCCGGACTGTTGAACGACTTAAGCTGTACATCAAGCAAGAATGGGAAATAATTCCACCTGAAGAGCTTCAAAAATTGGTCTCCTCTGTTCCCAAACGTTTACTAAGTGTTCTTAGCACCTAAGCGTTTTTATTTAACAGTAAATTAACTGAAGGCAGTGAGCTCTCATTTCAGTCATTCACAATCTTTGTCTAACTGGGCGGGCTCACAGAGAGCCTCGCAACTCGCCATTGAGATGTTCCGCAAAGTAACAAAAATGAGGAGGAAAAAAATATGATTACAAAGCCAAATGTCCCGTTGTGGGAATATTTCAGTTTCATGTCAGATGGGCAATATGAGCCCATCAACACGGACAATCGAGAGTGATCATGTGATGGCAACAAACTAAAAGAAAACGCCCGACCTCGTTTTTCCAACTGGGGAAAAAAACAATTTAAGATGTTCAAAATGTTTCAAAGTAAAAATGTTGAATTACATAAATAAGAGTCCATTTAATATTATTGTTTGTTCATTAAGGATAACAGTTATTTACCTTGCAATTACAGTACAATGATAAACATTTCTACAGTAATGACAAATAAAAGTTTGTATTATTTTAAATGGTTACTTGCATTGTTATACAATACAAGCCAAAAGTTTGGACACACCTTGTCATTTCAATGCGTCTTCTTTATTTTTATGACTATTTACATTGTAGATTATCACTGAAGGTATCAACACTATGACACCTGTGAAGTGAAAAACCTTTCAGGTGACTACCTCTAGAAGCTCATCGAGAGAATGCCAAGAGTGTGCAAAGCAGCAATCAGAGCAAAGGGTGGCTATTTTGAAGAAACTAGTTATTCACCTTTTTTTGTTGAGTACATAACTCCTTGTGTTCATTCATAGTTTTGATGCCTTCAATGACAATCTACAATGTAAATAGCCATGAAAATAAAGAAAATGCATTGAATGAGAAGGTGTGTCCAAACTTTTGGCCTGTACTATATATTATAATTACATTACATTATAAACACTATAGTTTTTACCAATTATTTATTCAGTTAAAGAGCATGATGTAGACAAAAGCTCTGAGTCTGTCTGCATAAAGCCAAATATTTTAAAAGTAAATTATGGCATAATGTTCTAATGTGTGGAACTTTGAGACAAGAATATGTTCATTGACAGTCTAAAAGTCTTCCTTCATTTGTTATTTTCAGAGTTTTATGCGTTTATATGTATACCATTTAAAAATCGCAAATCGAATTTGGAGAGAAAAATCGCAATGAAGTTTTTTATCAAAATTGTGCAGCCACAATGTGTGTGGTGCCGTGATCTGTGTTGCAACGATAAGAGTTTTTAAATTGTTTTTTATGTTGATGTGCATTCATTAGAAAAAAAGAATTATGGTTATGGCAAGCAGAAAAATATTTGTTTTTTTCAACTATTTTACCTAAAATAAACATTTAGGCCATAAAACAAATTGTGAAAATAAAGTATAGTGTGTGTCTCTTTGTTATATAATTTATTTTAATACAACTTTGCTAAAATATTTTAGTGTGTGTGTAAGTACTTTTTGAGCACATTCACCAATACTGGGATAATAATGATAATCGTGATATTGAATGGATCAATGATTCATCCCGGTCTTCCTCCTTGCCTTTATGTCCATTTGTTGTCCAACATTTACTGCGAGCACATCAAGAGGAATTAGACAAGACAGCTGTCAAACCCCACCCTTTGTGAGTGAAGATGGCAGGTGAGGTGCTTCCTTTTTTCCCTCCCCACCCTTCCATTCAAACCGTAAACCTCACGCTTTGAACAAAAGACGACAGGACTGAGCTCAACTTCTGCAGCACACATGTATGCATTTAGCTTTATTAAACCTAAGGAACTGTCCTTTATGTACAATTAAGAAGCCTGTGGTGCTCAATAGGAGTCTAAAGACCAAACTGTGTATCTTGAGTAAGTAAACGCGTGTGTTCTGTCCCTGGGCGTGCCTGTTTTCTTTAAATCCAAGCAGACAGAAGAAGAAAATCAAACAAATGAGGTCTTGTCACAGTCATTTTGTTGACAGCAGCTGCACGCAATGTGAAATAAATATTATTTGTGCAGCTGACAAACAATCAGAGCATCACACCAAGCTTGAATGCTTTGCAAGGGACAACATTCCCTTCAGTCCGCAGCCAAACTACCAGTCGGGTAAACTCGTTTTCATCCACTTATATATGCTTTTGAAGATCACATCTGTTGATGAAGTGCTAGAAGGGGAGGGGAAGAAGTGGCCAGAATTTGAAAAGGCCTTTGGTGATTTAGAATATGGCCGATCACAAACAAACCAACGGTTCCACACCAAAAAAAAAAAAGTCCACCAGCAGCAGGACGAGACCGCTTAAGAGGAAAAGGAGGGTGATGGTGAGAGGAGTGGAGAGGTGGGGGGCTGGTAGCTCATGTTCTCCCTATTGAAATGCAGACACTTTGATATGGAAATGGTGAGTTACAAAAAGCCGCTAGAATTCA
The DNA here is from genome assembly GCF_033978785.1 of Entelurus aequoreus. NCBI lineage: Eukaryota > Metazoa > Chordata > Actinopteri > Syngnathiformes > Syngnathidae > Entelurus > Entelurus aequoreus. The sequence continues at coordinate 26,536,037 of NC_084746.1, forward strand.
CACTCGCCTGCATTGAAACCATTTGCGCAAGGCGAGATGAGATGACACTTCCTTCCCAGGACAACACCGACAAATGGACCCGAGCAGCATGCCGGGCCGAGGCTGGAGAGATGGAGTTGAGGTAGAGAGTGTGTGAGTGTGTGTGTGTATGTGTGTGTGGTGAGAATGTCACAGAACATTTGTCCTCCTCCCGTTCTCTTGCTTTCAATTCCTACTGTCCCAGAACACACTGCAGGCTGAAAGCATTTTTTATAGTAAAAGAGAGGATGACCCTACTCTCCCTCGCACGAGATTTAAGGACTTTTGGTTGAGGCCAAAACAACAAAAAAACTTCCAAAAATCCACCCGGATTTGTCATCTTCCCAACATGCAGATGACGTAATGACGCATGAGCTGGCTTAGCAAAGCACAAAAACCCCATGACTGCACATCCTTTTACAACACCCTATGCGTGACAGCTGGTACATACATCACACGGATCACAAGTATTGGGACCCGCCTCTTCAATCAATTAATCGACCAGTAAAGGGTTGGGCTCCTCTGAAGCTTAAATCTTCAACTTTGAAGTCAATATAATTGCACAATTTACTCAGGCGTAAAGAAGGATGGATGTACAGATGCAGTTTTGAAATAAACATTTGAAGAACTTAGCAAAAGAGGCAACTAATGAAGCATTTTCTCAATAAATTGAACATTCTACCTCGATTTGGGTTGGTTTTCTGGCAACTGGCTGCATGCCTTGCCAGTAGTCTATTTGCATTGGTAAAGAGAATTCTACAAGCGGGGGAAAAAAAACAAACAACAGTTTTACAGCGGTTAAAAGCTCTAAATGATGGTTACGATTAATAACAACAACAATTGCATTGCACTTTGTACTGCAAACACAGTGGACTTGTTTACTACTTAAAAAGCAGGTAATGATAAAATACCTCCCTGCTGTGAAATGTTACATGATGTTGGTGGTGTACAACCTCTTGTGCTAATAAAAATGCTCATAAAAATGCATTTTTCACATCTTTATTAACACCAATTACATATTGTACAGATAAGCGTAGCAATGAATATTGGTATTAATAAGGAATGTCGATATTGTTATCAGTATTGATAAAATCCTAATGATATACATCCTTAATCGGGACGCTACATTACTTAAAATACGTTACTTGCACAATATCACGTTCATGTATTCATGTGCAAATGTATGAATGCATTACCATCGAAATGAGGTACCGATACTAACGTTTACGTCACCACTGATGCCATAATGGGAACAGGTTTTGCTACACTTCCCTTTTTCTAAGGTACTATCTGAGCCTGAGCTGCAACGATTAATCTATTACATCAATTAATTCAGGCACAAAAAACTTTGATTTATATTATTTTGCATCTATATATTTTTTATGAGTATAACTAATAAACAATTATCAAATCCGGACTGCATGGTGTGCAGTTTCCGCATTGCCATTGCCATAAAGCACACATGAGACGGTGGTGTATGGGTGCTATGATCTTTATGGCGGATATTTTTTAATACATACATTTTAAAGAGCAATGTCAATGTTGATGATGTACATTTATTTCCAAAAAGTTTTTGAAAAATTACTCAGTTAATCGAACAAACTAATCAATAGATCACTTGATTACTAAAATAATCGATAGCTGCAGCCCTGAGCTAAAACAGAGGGGGGACATTTGTGTGTAGTAGGGGTGCAACAATTTGTCAACATTGTCAACAAAAATCGACAATACAATTTGCAGTGGATAAAACGTATTTGTCGATAATAGTCGGTGACGTCATCGCTCATGTTTTTAAAAAACAATGGCTGTGGTCACTGGCAACAACACTGGGGTTGAAGACATTGAAAGTATGGGACCATTTCACCTTACAAACGTCAAAGCGGACCTTACTTTTTCATTGCAGTACATCTGTGATGATGGAAGTGTGTCGAACCTCTAAAGGATGCGGTCTGTGACACTCCTCTGTAAGATAGTTAGCTTGTTAGCTAGCTAGCTAATGACAGACTGGTGGAGTTGTGTGAAAAATAATAGGCAACTGTAATATTCTGACTTTGGCTATCGGCCTATGTGCAGCTTTCTGAACCCATCATCATAACAAAATGCTTATTTTTGAGAAAGCGCCATAGCTTTGGTGTTGTATAGTTTTTATTGCTGCCTTTTGACTGTCATTTGTTTACATAAAAAATGTTATACTTTATTTCTGTTGGCACTTTGCCTGTCCTTGCTTAAAAATTGACAAAAGTTATTATTTTCGTAACAGCCTAATGAGCGGCACAGTTATAGTAAAAATAAATATTTTTAATGAAGTAACCATCTTTGTTGTTAGTTAACACATTTTAAAACATCTCAAGCTGAATTCAAAAGCAGATAGCTAAATCAGATGTATGCTTCATTATCTGATTAGTAGACAAATCATTAGGTTAGCCAACGACTTAATGACTATAAAAATAGTTGTTGTAGTTGCAGTCCAAGTGAGTAGTATTGCACAATGGCTGGACCAGGATATGAAGTTTAACACCTGACACTCCAGTTGATACAGTAAATATTTGAAACATTACGTATCTACAGTAAATATAAAAATTGCGGGACGCCTTACTTGCTTCTGTGTTTAAGGCACAGCCAACAGACACCCAAAGATTCACAGCCCTTATATATATATATATATATATATATATATATATATATATATATATATATATATATATATATATATATCCATCCATCCATCCATTTTCTACCGCTTATTCCCTTCGGGGTCGCGGGGGGCGCTGGAGCCTATCTCAGCTACAATCGGGCGGAAGGTCGGGGTAACACTTGAATTTCAGTGAATTCTAGCTATAAATATACTCCTCCCCCCTTAATCCGCCCCAACTCCCGAATTCGGAGGTCTCAAGGTTGGCAAGTATGCGTAATGTAGCAAGAAACACATCAATAATGAATAAAGCAAAACATGTTCTAGACCAAAAATCCCTTATTATTCTCTACTGCTCACTAGTGTTACTATATCTGAGTTACTACAAATGTGCACTTCATTCACTAACTGTGTTACAAAAAAGATCAATTAGAATAATACAAAATGTTGGATATAGAGAACATACAAACCCTTTATTTATTAAATCACAATTATTGAAATTCAACAATTTGGTGAATTTGCAAACAGCTAAAATGATGTACAAAGCAAACAATAACCTGCTACCCCAGAATGTACAACAATTCTTCTCAACAAAAGAGGAGAAATACAACCTTAGAGGAAAATCTAATTTAAAACATGTGTATGCTCGTACAACACTTAAAACCTTTAGTATATCTGTATGTGGGATTAAATTATGAAACAGATTAACCAAAGAAATCAAACAAAGCACCAATATGATTCAGTTTAAGAGACACAAAGTACACAGAACAAGAATTATGATGAACATCTTGAAACCCTCTTTTTTTAATTGAGACAAAGATTATTTATGTATTTAATATGTGTATGCTTACTATGGTATATTATTTATTTATTATTTATTTGTTCACTGTTCTGTTACAGAGAACAAGGAAATTGGATAAAATTGCTATGGTATGAAAAGCGGTAGGATTAAATAAGCTCTGCTTCTTCCTACTCCTTTTCGGACGTGCTGTAGTGAAACAACTGGAATTGTGTGATGCGTTACATTGTATTGTATGCATGTTCGAAATAAACTGAAACTGAACTGAACAAAAGCCAGATTTACGGTTACGGCTCTGGTGCTGCAAACTTGCAGGGTTTCTGTGTGTAATGGGGCTAGAGTTGGGTACTTAAATTGGTTCCTTGTGTTATAAAAAAAAAAGCCTCCACCAATAACAAAACATTGAAATTTGACAAATGTATTCGTGCTTTTTTGCCTGGGCTGACACAAAGGTACATGAAAGCATGCCTGGATGACATTGAGGTTGAAGAAGCAGGTCAAACACCTCTAGAACAGAGACGGTGAGATGTAAAGGTCCAACCTTAGTGACCTTTGGCCCTGACAGCTTTTCTGGAAGGAACCAACAATACATACATACACACACACACACACACACACACACACACACACACCAGACCATGCACCTTAAACTTGTAAGCATGTCTTATATAACGCTGCAGCATTACCAATCCACGATTGGACGCCGGCTGTACGTAAATGTTATTTAACCTTGATGTGTCAGTGGTGCTGCGATCCTTGAGGGGGTAGAGAGGCTTCTTGCCCAAGTCTGTGCTAAAAAAGCCTGACGTGAGGGGCAGATATGGTTCCCCGGCCTGAAAAAACTCTGCATCTGTCTGCATGTGTGCATATGTGTGTGTCAGTGTTTATGTGTGGGTGGGTGTGTGTGTGTGTGTGCGCCCCATCATCTCGCCTGGCTGGCCTGGGCTCTGTGAATTATACATGGGCTGTGAAATGATCTTATTTTATAGCCGCAAAATGGAGAGGTAAATGGAGACACTAACTGACGTCCAACTACTTAGCCGATGCTCTGCTTGCAAGTGTGTGCGTGTGTGTGCATGCTTCATCAGTGCCCATACAATATGAGCACTGGAGCGGACATAAATATGTAGATCTTTGATTCAAATTAATATAGAACACAAGCATCCAGAGTAGTCATCATTATGCTTGGCTGACTTGATTTAAAGAGATGTATGCCCTAAAGGGGTATTTAAGATTTAAACTCTTCGTCTGTGGTTAAATACCGTTTGTTGGTAATACCTTATCATATTTAAATTTATAAAATGGTCTACTCACTGTGCTGGAAGGTTTGAGTGTGATGTCAACTCAGCTTCAGACGAGGCCCCCACAAACTGGGCTGCGGGTCGCACAAAGACGGGCTCGGCTCGGCTGCATGTTCACGGCGGACCGTCGGCAGGTATCAGACCCCCTGCTCACGCCAGTACATCCGGATTGGGGCGAATAGCTCCATACAGACACCGGAGGGAAAAAAATGGGAGTTCAGTGTAAAAGTAATAGCCGGTAGCAAAAAAAAAACAACAGAAGGTTGGAATTAAAAGTCCCGGGAATGTCTTGTGAAAGTGGGTCGGGTGTCGTGGAGCCCGCCGGTGGCGCACACGAGGCGGGTGTAGGTGTCGAGGTCCTCCCGTGAGCTCTCCCGGTTCAGCTGGCGGAGCACCGAGTCCGCACGACTTGCAAGGCAGTCTGAGGACTACTGAGCAGCCGAACTAGGCAGGACTGGACCGCCACTCTGCAGCAGCTGGATGGACCCGGAAGTGAGGCAAACGTGGAGTGGAGCTGAAGTCGGAAGCGGAATGGAGTCAGGTTAGTGACTTGCGGGCGATACTGCCAATTAAGGAATTTATTACAGGAATTTAATACGATTGACTGGAAATGTGTCATTTTTTTTATTTTGTTGCTTTGGAAAACTACTATTGTCTCTCCTTCAAGACCTCCTTTGTAAACAATATAACAAACGATTATTTTTCTTAAATCAGGTGAATCACACTTTTGAATAGGTGGGCTGCATATGACGTCATATCAGTTTTCCTTCTTCTAGTCCAGTGGTTCTTAAAGGCCTACTGAAATGATTTTTTTTAATTTAAACGGGAATAGCAGATCCATTCTATGTGTCATACTTGATCATTTTGCGATATTGCCATATTTTTGCTGAAAGGATTTAGTAGAGAAAATCGACGATAAAGTTCGCAACTTTTGCTCGCTGATAAAAAAAGCCTTGCCTGTACCGGAAGTAGCGTGACGTCAGAGGAGGTAATATCCTCACAATTTTCCTTTGTTTACAATGGAGCGAGAGAGATTCGGACCGAGAAAGTGACGATTACCCCATTAATTTGAGCGAGGATGAAAGATTCGTAGATGAGGAACGTTACAGTGAAGGATTAGAGAGGCAGTGATGGACGTATCTTTTTTCGCTCTGACCGTAACTTAGGTACAAGCTGGCTCATTGGATTCCACACTCTCTCCTTTTTCTATTGTGAAACACGGATTTGTATTTTAAACCACCTCGGATACTATATCCTCTTCAAAATGAGAGTCGAGCACGCGAAATGGACATTTAAAGTGACTTTTATCTCCAAGACAATACATCGGTGACACACTTAGCTACTGAGGTAACGTGATAGCATCGTTCTCAAATGAAGATAGAAACAAAATGAATAAACCCATGACTGGAAGGATAGACAGAAGATCAACAATACTATTAAACCATGTACATGTAACTACACGGTTAAAAATTCTCAGTCTGGTAAGGCTTAACTATGCTGTTGCTAACGACGCTAAGGCTAATTTAGCAACTTAGCAACCGGACCTCACAGAACTATGTACTCTCTCCTTTTTCTATTGTGGATCACGGATTTGTATTTTAAACCACCTCAGATACTATATCCTCTTGAAAATGAGAGTCGAGCACGCGAAATGGACATTTAAAGTGACTTTTATCTCCAAGACAATACATCGGTGACACACTTAGCTACTGAGGTAACGTGATAGCATCGTTCTCAAATGAAGATTGAAACAAAAGAAATAAACCCCTGACTGGAAGGATAGACAGAAGATCAACAATACTATTAAACCATGTACATGTAACTACACGGTTAAAAATTCTCAGCCTGGTAAGGCTTAACAATGCTGTTGCTAACGACGCTAAGGCTAATTTAGCAACTTAGCAACCGGACCGCACAGAACTATGATAAAAACATTAGCGCTCCACCTACGCCAGCCAGCCCTCATCTTCCCATCAATAGCCGTGCTCACCTGCGTTCCAGCGATCAACGGCGCGACGAAGGACTTCATCCGTGGGTTTGGTGGCAAGCATCGGCTAGGCGTCTGCTATCAGGGTAAGTAGTCCTTGTTGTGTTGCTGTAAGTATTGTACTTGGCCGCTAAGACACCGATCGATCCCACCTACAACGTTCTTCTTTGCAGCCTCCATTGTTCATTAAACAAATGGCAAAAGATTCACCAACACAGATGTCCAGAATACTGTGGAATTTTGTCGAAGAAAACAAGAGGTTTTTGTATCGGGTCCGATGGGGTCCAACCACTTCCGTGGATTTTGTGACGTCACGCGCATCAATCATATCCAAAGGAGTTTTTCAACCGGAAGTGTGGCGGGAATTTTAAAATTGCACTTTATAAGTTAACCCGGCCGTATTGGCATGTGTTGCAATGTTAAGATTTCATCATTGATATATAAACTATCAGACTGCGTGGTCGGTAGTAGTGGGTTTCAGTAGGCCTTTAACCTTGTTGGAGGTACCGAACCCCACCAGTTTCATATGCGCATTCACAGAACCCTTCTTTAGTGAAAAATAAAATGTTTTTTTTCTCAAATTCGAGACAAAGTCATATGTTTTTTTACGGGTGCACAAAATGAACCGTGCATTGATTGATTGAGACTTTTATTAGTAGGTTGCACAGTGAAGTACATATTCCGTACAATTGACCACTAAATGGTAACACCCGAATAAGTTTTGTTCTGGGATGTTTGGAGTTTAGATTTGAGGGTTATGGAGGTGCTAGGGTACCAGGAACATGCATGAACATCACCTTGTTCAAAGAACAAAACCAACACAGTGGATGAACTCACAAAAAATTACACACCTGCAAATCAGTGTGACTTCTGCTGTTGCCATATCCATAATACCCGACTCATCTTATTTACACGATGAGTCGGGTGTGTCTTGACCTACGCAGCGGAGGCTTCACCGAACCCCTGAGGCCGACATATCGAACCCCTAGGGTTCGATCAAACCCAGGTTAAGAACCACCGTTCTAGTCTTAAGTCACATGATGGCCAGGCAGCTTGACACAATTGAGAGTGAGTGCAGAGTTTGTCGTATTGCTGTTACACCTTTTGATTTAGTATTTGCTAGTTGAACTTTACAGATCACAAAAAAGGTACATTTGGATCGCTAACGTTGTTAGCATAAATGAATGGGATTTAACATGGAGAAAATTAGCATCACGGCTAACGGTGAAATATTTTTGGTTCATTATGAGACTGTGGTGGTACATAAACCTAGCTAGCTAGAGATATTGGCCCCAAAATCATTTAACAAGTACAGGAACAGCTAGCTAGCTTGAGTGGAAGTCTGCTGGAGTAGTCTACAGTCCCACAGTAACAAGCAATTACACCTCTATTAAACTTAAATACCATAGATCAAATATATTTACCCCAGTAATATCATCAAAACTTACCTAACTGGATGAAGTCCTTGGGCTTAAATACTAGTGTGGCCTCAACAGTCCTGTTGTAGCGTGTAGCATGCTGTGAATTATCTGTGCATGTGATGGAAGAATGCACTGCACATGTGATGGAGGAATGCACAGTCCAGAGTTTAAATTCAACTGAATTTGCATTAAATCCGGTTGCTTTAGCTACTAATCATGCTGCAAGATCTAGCATGTTGCATTCAATCTCTATTCCCATTAATTTCTCATTAATTCCTGTTAATTCCCATATATTCGCGTTAATTCCCATGGAAAGTTTCCAACTTTGAATATTCCCGGAATTTTGCAACCCTAGTTTTGATGCCAAAAAATATCGACATAATCATAGTAGTATCGACTAGATACGCTACTGTACTTGGTATCATTACAGTGGATGTTAGGTGTAGATCCACCAATGCCGGTGAGCTACGGTGTGTAGTGAAGCAGGTTTAGCTATTCCTCGTCCTGCAGGGATGATACTTGTAAGAGACATACTTTATTTGTCGCTATGGAGGCGAGTATTAGTGATCTAGAAGGAGCTAAAACACTGCCGACTGGGGTTGGACTTTAGTCGCTAGCTAAAGCACCTCTTCCAGTGGACGTTTCAGTGTTATAGATTCACCTTTATCCTTAGTTTTTAAGCCAAAATGCATCCGTTCTCTCTTTTCTGTCTGGGGGCGGACCAGTACTTTTCAGAGGTGGTATAGTACCGAATATTATTTATTAGTATTGCGGTACTATACTATTACCGGTATACCGTACAACCCTACTGTATACTGTACTTGATATCAATACTATGGATACATGAATCAATCTGGGCAACCTTAATTCAGGCAGGCAATTATTAGTAGTTAGTAGAAGTAGTAGTAAGCTATAATGTGAAAGCTAGCTAGCTTTAGTTTTCTTGATAGTTAGCTTTCCGGTGATAGATAGATAGATAAATAAGCAGATGAGTAAGAAGTTAGTTTGTCATCAATCATGTTAGATGTCCATCATCAAGTAGGCATTTCTATATGGGGCTCTGGTTTCCCTGTGGGCTAAAACAACAAACTATGGCTTCCTCACCCAGTCAAAAAAAACATGTATGTTAGCACACAACTGGAGTGAAGTCCTGGCAGTAATCCTACTGAATTCAGTTACATCTTACATCATTACATGTATGTTAGCGCTAAATTAAAACATAGTTTTACCAGTCAGAAGAGTGGATTTAAGAGCATTCTGGCTAATATCACCGCTATAGCTAGTTTGAGGGTAATTAGCCTTAAAAGTCACGCTGAACTGCGGAACAACAAACATGGAGGACAAAAAAAAGCTGCATCAAAGTAGAGACAGTGGAGTGGAATATTGTAGCATCCAGAGCGAAGGCACAGCGACAAGGTACGACAATGTTAGCATGTGTCTGTCTTTACGGTTCCACTGTAGCTAATTTTGTCTTGTTTTACAGAAAAAGGTTGTTATAATGTTATGTTATAGCAGTAATATATGTCCCAGGAGCCTGTTTTTATGAAAAAGCTATCATTTGTTAACATCTTGATAGATAGCTATCTGATGATAGGTAGATAAATATAGATAAAAACTTGGTTTGTTTGCTAAACTGGTCATCAGTCATGTTAGATATCTGTCACCATGTCAGCCTTTTTATGTGGAGGTCTGGTCTCCCTGAGCTTGTGGGCTAAAACAACAAACTCTGGCTTCCTCAGTCCAAAAAACATGTATGAAAGCATTACATTGAGTCCCGGCTGTAAGAAGAGTGCATTTAGGTACATTCAAGCGAATGTTAACTACTCTAGCTTGCTAGATACTAGGCAACTAGAATTTCTAAAGCTATTGGTTATTTCCTGATAGTTTTCCAAGGTCCTTTTGAGTGGTGACAGTATAAAATGGTAAATGGGTTATACTTGTAGAGCGCTTTTCTACCTTGAAGGTACTCAAAGCGCTTTGACACTATTTCCACATTCACCCATTCACACACACATTCACACACTGATGGCAGGAGCTGCTATGCAAGGCCTTAACCACGACCCATCAGGAGCAAGGGTGAAGTGTCTTGCTCAAGGACACGACGGACGTGACGAGGTTGGTAGAAGGTGGGGATTGAACCAAGAACCCTCAGGTTGCTGGCACGGCCACTTTCCCAACTACGCCACGCCGTCTCCAGAACCTGCTTTGAGCATTAAACATGAGAACAATCTATTGTCTCCCAATTGTTTACTCCACTTTTAGGCCCCTTCTACACTAAGCCGGCTAAGGTTATCCAGGGTAAATCCCACTTAACCTTATCCTTGTCCACACACACACAATGGTCGTTTAAGACCCTCGGCCCCCTCCGTCCGCCGGTGCAACACGATATAGTACGCATGCGCAGAAAATGCGCACGTCATAGTCACCTCCAGTGTTGCTTTGTGTGCAAGTTGTTCAATTTAACTTATCTGAACAATATCCAGTGTTGTGGTATTTCAATTAACTGGAATCCAGTGTGCTGTTGGGCCCTATTGTAGTGAATCACACCTGAGCCATCATAAATTAATCAAATCTTTAATGTGAAAGTAAACAATGTGATAAAGAACATTTTACATCAATCAATCTAGGGATCTAGATATCTGGTCAGGACACTTCTCACTCTTTTGCCTTTTTGGTGACTTTATATACTCTTTTCCTCCAAGCTTATTATTCTCTTCTTTTGTTGAGAAGGATTTTTGTACATTCATGGGTAGCAGGTTATAGTTTAATTTAAGCAGTTTGCAAAATGCACTAAATAATTGAATTTCGTTATTTTTCATTAAATGAATAAAGGGTTTAAATGTTCATATCCAATGTTATACATTATTCTAACTGACGTCTTTTGCAACATGGTTAGTGAATGAAGTGTACTTTTGTAGTTATTTCCCCATATTTCTACACAATACTTCGGATATGGTAACAAGAGTGAGCAAAAGAAAATATGGAGTGATTTTTGGTCCAGTACATATTTTGATTGATTCATTATTGACATTTTTCTTGCCACCTTATGTTGTATATTTTTTATATGAGATTTCCAGTTCATGTCATCATCTATTCAGTCTCCAGTCTTATAAAAAATAAAATAAAAAATAAAAGTTGCTATTTTCATTTTGTATGGGAATTTGCTTGGTTGAAATGGTAGGTTGCTGTTAAAGGTTGTATGTTAAAGGTTCTAAATTCTCTTCAATTACCTTTTTTATCGTTTCCATATTACCGTATTTTACGGACCATAGGGCGCACCGGATTACAAGGCGCACTGCCGATGAGTGGGTCTCGTCAGGTTTTTTTTCATACAAAAGGCGCACCGAATTATAGGGCGCATTAAAGGGGTCATATTATTATTTATTTTTTCTAAATTGAAAACACTTCCTTGTGGTCTACATAACATGTAATGTTGGTTATTTGTTCAAAATGTTACATAGCTAATGTTTTACAGACCATCTTCAAGTTGCTTTCTGACAGTCGCTTCAGGATGCGCCGTTTTGTGGGCGGTCTTATTTACGTGGCTCACCTTCGGCAGCGTCTTCTCCCCGTCATCTTTGTTGTAGCGGTGTAGCGTGCAAGGACGGGAGTGGAAGAAGTGTCAAAAGATGGAGCTATCTGTTTTAATGACATTCAGACTTTACTTAAATGAACAACGGAACAGCATCTTTTCATCCGTGGTTCACTCGTGCAACAACACCGGAAATGTGTCCCGTGAAAAACCGTCAGACCGGAACTCTAATAACTAAAGTTCCTTGGGTGAATTATCCAAACCCACTATACCGGTATGTTTTAGTGCTTCCTTACCGAGATACAAGTTGGAACTTTACACTAGTTTATATTAGAAATAGCAACAGTGGAGGATGAATGTCTCATAACAAGAAGTTTGTTGACTACGGTGTTGGTGCGCACTACAACGACGGACGGGCGCTAATTTTCAGGACTTATGCAGATCTCAAATACAGCAGTGAGAAAAGTTGGTTTTGCATAATATTGCAAAACAAAACAGCAGATAACATGTCTGCTAATGGGTGCCATTTTGCAATTCTAATACACAAACCATAATAATACTCGTATGTTGACAATCCATCAAGCGGTGCGGCTTCATAGTTTACCAAAGTTGTACTAAAACATTTTGACAGATTTTTGAGCGTCATGTGGAATGTTCTATATTCTCAATGGAACATTTAAAGTTGTGGTGTTGTTTATAAGTGTCATCCTGCAGTCTACACATATCTCTTATGTGTGGCTACCATCTACTGGTCAGACTTATCATTACACCATGTACCAAATAAAATAGCTTCGAGGTCGGTATCCACAACCAGAATTATTCCGTACATTAGGCGCCCCGGGTTATAAGGCGCACTGTCGATTTTTGGGACATTGAAAGGCTTTTAAGTGCGCCTTATAGTCCAAAAAATACGATCATTACGTTACAATCAATTGAGGTTTTTGGTTGTTTGTAGTGTCAAGTATGTATATTAAATGACAAATTACAAAAATAAAGCGTTCTTTGGTATAACAATTGTTCTTCAATCCACAATTACCGGATTCATACACATGCACAGACGCAGGAGGTGCATGAATTCCAATGGCGAACACGTCTTGCCAGAATGCAGATAAGCGTTGGCACTGGACGAAAAAGTGTCTCCATGCTCTGTTTAGCAGGATGGCCACCCGCTAGATACTGCGACTCCAAGGAGACAAACAGACCACCGTATTGTGCAAGCGTCCACACCTGTCTTTAACGCACGGCGAGGTAGACTCCATTGAAGTGAAACGGGGCACAGGCTGCAGCAGCCCGGGAAAAAGTTTGTTAATGCCATGGTCATGGAGCTGGAGCTCTGGGCACATACACAATGGCCTTGGGCGTGGCCGGCTGCCGATTCACGGGGCTTCAAGAGGAGCCGCTGCTGCTTTTCTGCCATCGCGGCTGAGAAAGTGCTTGATTTGATATAAGAAGCCTGCTTTTTAAATGTTAATATCATCGCCGACCAACCTCATTTATTTGTGGCAAAAAGAAAAACCTGCTTCCTCATTGATATGATAGCTAGAGATATGGCCAACACTTACAAAAGGCAGGCTTCACTGCACATCTTAAAGGATACCCTGTTACTCTACCAACTATCCGTCAGTGAGCGACGGACGTGTGAGTTTGATCATTGTGTTTTTCTTCAGGGAATAGGCTAACAGAGCACAATGTTGCTTTTACTACTGTGAGACCTCTGAGACAAATAAAATTGTTTAAAAAATGCATAATATGGGACCTTTTAAAGGCCTACTGAAACCCACTACTACTGACCACGCAGTCTGATAGTTTACATATCAATGATGAAATCTTAACATTGCAACACATGCCAATACGGCCGGGTTAACTTATAAATTGCCATTTTAAATTTCCCGCTACACTTCCGGTTGAAAACGTTTAGATATGATGACGTATGCGCGTGACGGAATCAGTTGATGCGGAAGTATTGGTACCCAATTGAATACAATACCAAAAAGCTCTGTTTTCATTTCAAAATTCCACAGTATTCTGGACATCTGTGTTGGTGAATCTTTTGCAATTTATTTAATGAACAATGGAGACTGCAAAGAAGAAAGTTGTAGGTGGGATCGGTGTATTAGCGGCGGACTACAGCAACACAACCAGGAAGACAGAGATGGACAGCAGATGCGTTAGCCGTCGAACTCACCTTAACTTCGTCCGTCTCGCCGACCGCATCTGTGATCGGGTGAAGTCCTTCGTTGCACCGTCGATCGCTGGAACGCAGGTGAGCACGGGTGTTGATGAGCAGATGAGGGCTGGCTGGCGTAGGTGGATAGCTAATGTTTTTAGCATAGCTCTGTGAGGTCCGGTTGTTAAGTTAGCTTCAATGGCGTCGTTAGCAACAGCATTGTTAACCTTCGCCAGGCTGGAAAGCATTAACTGTGTATTTACATGTCCCTGGTTTCAATCAATCATCAATCAATGTTTATTTATATAGCCCTAAATCACAAGTGTCCCAAAGGGCTGCACAAGCCACAACGACATCCTCGGTACAGAGCCCACATACGGGCAAGGAAAAACTCACCCCAGTGGGACGTCGGTGAATGACTATGAGAAACCTTGGAGAGGACCGCATATGTGGGTAACCCCCCCCCCCCCCCCTCTAGGGGAGACCGAAAGCAATGGATGTCGAGTGGGTCTGACATAATATTGTGAAAGTCCAGTCCACAGTGGATCCAACACATCAGCGAGAGTCCAGTCCATAGTGGGGCCAGCAGGAAACCATCCCGAGCGGAGATGGGTCAGCAGCGCAGAGATGTCCCCAACCGATGCACAGGCTAGTGGTCCACCCGGGGTCCCGACTCTGGACAGCCAGCACTTCATCCATGGCCACCGGACCTATGCAACTCCCCCTTTAATAGTATTGTTGATCTTCTGTCTATCCTTCCAGTCAGGGATTTATTTATTTTGTTTCTATATGCAGTTAAGCACGATGCTATCACGTTAGCTCCGTAGCTAAAGTGTTTCATCGATGTATTGTGGTGGGGATAAAAGTCACTGTGAATGTCCATTTCGCGTTCTCGACTCTCATTTTCAAGAGGATATAGTATCCGAGGTGGTTTAAAATACAAATCCGTGATCCACAATAGAAAAAGGAGAGAGTGTGGAATCCAATGAGCCAGCTTGTACCTAAGTTACGGTCAGAGCGAAAAAAGATATGTCTTGCACTGCATCTAGTCCTTCACTCTAACGTTCCTCATCCACAAATCTTTCAGCCTCGCTCAAATTAATGGGGTAATCGTCGCTTTCTCGGTCCGAATCTCTCTCGCTGCTGGTGTAAACAATAGGAAAATATGAGCAGTCCTTCCCCCGGTGTCGTCACGCTACTTCCGGTAGGGGCAAGGCTTTTTTTTATCAGATACCAAAAGTTGCAATCTTTATCGTCGTTGTTCTCTACTAAATCCTTTCAGCAAAAATATGGCAACATCGCGAAATGATCAAGTATGACACATAGTATGGATCTGCTATCCCCGTTTAAATAAAAAAAAATCATTTCAGTAGGCCTTTAAGTTGCCCATCATGTTAGAGTGAGTGTGGCACGGTGGATCAATGGTTACGTTTCTCAGCAAGAGGGTAGCTGGTTAAAACCAAAACAAACTCTGGCTTCCTCCAACAGTCCAAACACCAGTATGTTAGGTTATGAAGACGCTAAATGGACCGTAGCTGTGAATGAGGGTGTGCCTCGCCTCGTGGCAGCTGGGATGGATGACACCATAAAAGTATGTCCTTCAAAAGTCAATTCACTCTGGAGACCAGGTTAGTAATGCCACCTTTTTCCCTTTTTATTCGAATTCCAGAAAACCTGAAACAGATCTTTGCACGATACTCCATTTTTAAAGACATGAAATGGAATGTCACATCATTGTCCCAACATGTGGAAAAAAACTAAATGAATTATACAAAAGCAGTGTGTCTTAAACCAACGTCTAATCTGCTGTAATGTAATTTATGTTAATGACAATAACAGAGCTGTGTTTTGATATTGTTTTATGTAATGCAAATTGAATAATTTTGCAGTTCATTAAAAAGCAGATATCTCCAAATGTTGTTACATATTTTCTTTTTCGCTTTTTCTTTGATTTTGGTACAATATGACCAAAAACATTTAAAAAAAATATGCATATATGTATATATAGGCGGCGTGGTGTAGTGGGTAGAGCAACCGTGCCAGAAACCTGAGGGTTGCAGGTTCGCTCCCCGCCTCTTACCATCCAAAAATCGCTGCCGTTGTGTCCTTGGGCAGGACACTTCACCCTTGCCCCCTGTGCCGCTCACACCGGTGAATGAATGATGAATGATAGGTGGTGGTCGGAGGGGCCGTAGGCGCAAATTGGCAGCCACGCTTCCGTCAGTCTACCCCAGGGCAGCTGTGGCTACGAAAGTAGCTTACCACCACCAAGTGTGAATGAATGATGGGTTCTCACCTCTCTGTGAAGCACTTTGAGTATCTAGAAAAGCGCTATATGAATCTAATCCATTATTATTATTATTATTATTACATATAAAATCAACATTTAATAAAAGCAATTGTTTGATTTAATGGTCTAGTATTTTTAAACTCAGAAAAACTGGTGTAAAACATTCATTACAAAAAATATTGCAAAAAAAACTGTTTTTGTTGATTTTTGGATTTAAAGAAATGTATATGCATGTTTTCTTATTTGGATAGCAACACTAAGGGCCTGATCTACTAAAGGTTTTCGTGTACTAAAATATGTGCAAACTTGATAGCTTGAGAGCTGATTTACTAAGCATCTCTTTCGTGAGCAGAATAAGGAGCACAATCCATTTAGTGTGTCTGTCTTCATGAATAAGGAGAATATATGGCGATCATCAGAATGCCCACAATATTAATATTAATATTATTATTATGCTCACGCAGATTAATTTATGAAGAATAAAACTCAACCGCGAACGCTATTTTGCATCTTTATTCAGCACGTCTTAAACGTACCGGTATGTGCAAAGTAGCAGTTGTGCAGAAATAGCTGTGAGAAAGAAGGCGATTGTGAAACAGCTCTGGCCAATGTATGGTCAACATCTACGGACTGTCAGAAATAAAAAAATATAGACACATCATCTATTCAGCAACATCCTTTTATAATTTCATAGCTGCATGCTAGGTGACTTAAACGGGCTGATTAAAACGAATAATATGAATGTGTTTTGATATCCTATTGTGTTTGTTTTTCACATAGAATATACATTATTAACGTATTTCCTATATGAAAAAAACTTCCTGAAGTATGGATTTGTTTTGCGTCTTGAGCGCAGTGAATGCAGCCTCTCTCCCATGAGCGCAGCTTCAGTGGACTGCTTCTAAAATGCCCATAAAAAGTGATGCAGTTCATGTCTCCTGCTTGTTTGAAACCATAGCAAAACACCACAGGTAGGTGCATGATAACATGAATGTGCAGTAAATGACTGAGTGTCTCCGTAGTGAAAGCCGTGTAGACGTACAAAAATTTATTTTAAATAAGGTGGTCTGCATCAGTTATAAACAGGACGGGCAATTTTAGTAGATCACACGCAACACACCCAAAAATAGTACATGCTATTTTATTGATTGCCACGCTGTTTAGTGCGTAGTATTTGGATGTTAGTAGATCAAGCCGTAAGTAATTAATTGAGTCAATGGTCCTGGATTTTTAAACCCAGATATATTGGTGTAAAACAACAACTATGTGTAACCATATACCGTATTTTCCGGACCATAGGACACACCGGATTTTAAGGCGCACTGCCGATGAATGGTCTATTTTCGATCTTTTTTCAAAGGAGTCATATTATTATTATATTTTTTCCTGAATTGAAAACACTTCCTTGTGGTCTACATAACATACTACATAAAGTGGTTCTTTGGTCAAAATGTTGCATAGATGATGTTTTACAGACCATCTTCAAGCCGCTTTCTGACAGTCGCTTCCGGATTCGTCATTTTGTGGGTGGTCTTATTTACGTGGCGACAGCGCCTTCTCCCCGTCAACTTTGTTGTACCGGTGTAGCGTGCAAGGACAAGAGTGGAAAAACTGTCAAAAGATGGAGCTAACGGTTCTTAATGACATTTAGACTACTTAAATCAATAACAGAGCAGCATCTCCTCATCCGGAAAATGTGTCCCGTGAAAAAACGTTCGACTGGAACTCTCTAATAACTAAAGTTCCTTGGGTGAATGATGTAAACTCAGTACACCGGTATATTTTAGCACTTTCATGGCGAGTTTACTGACAGATATAAGTAAGAACTTTACACTACTTTATATTAGAAATGTCAACAGCGGAGGATGAATGTCCCATAACAAGAAGATAGAGAAAAAGAAGAAGCTTATCGACTACGGGTCGGCACGGACTACAAAGGCGGACTCGCACAATTTTTCAGGATTTATGCAGATCCCAAATACCGATCAGCAGGTACCAGAAGGTAAGAAAAGTTGCTTTTGCATAATATTGCGAAACAAAACGCCAGATGATATGTCTTACCTGGCCTAGTGGTTAGAGTGTCCGCCCTGAGATCGGTAGGTTGTGAGTTCAAATCCCAGCCGAGTCATACCAAAGACTATAAAAATGGGACCCATTACCTCCCTGCTTGGCACTCAGCATCAAGGGTTGGAATTGGGGGTTAAATCACCAAAAACGATTCCCGGGCGCGGCGCCCCTGCTGCCCACTGCTCTCCAAGGGGATGGGTCAAATGCAGAGGACAAATTTCACCACACCTAGTGTGTGTGTGACAATCATTGGTACTTTAATCTTTAATCTTTAATCTTATACACACACCATAATAATACTTGTATGTTTAATGCGCCGACAATGCATCAAGGGGTGCGGCTTCATAGCTTACCAAAGTCGTACTAAAACATTTTGATAGATTTTTGAGTGCCGTGTGTAATGTTCTATATTTTCAATGGAACATATAAAATGTTGGTGTTGTTTACTTGAGTCATATTGCCATCATAGTGCAGTCTACACATATCTCTTATGTTTGACTGCCATCTACTGGTCACACTTATCATTACACCATAAACTAAATAAAATTGCTTCGAGGTCGGTAAGCAAAACCAGAATTATTCCGTACATGAGGCGCATCGGACTATAAGGTGCACTGTCGAGTTTTTTGGGGAAAAAAAGGATTTTAAGTGCGCCTTATAGTCCGGAAAATACGGTATATGTTTTTGTATTCAAAGAAACGGATACAGTACATGAGTTAAATTTTGGTAGCAACACTAAGTAATTTATTTGATATAGTAATTATAGTAATATTATATAATTATTGTAATATAGTAATTGATTCAGTGGTTCTGGGATGTATTGTTCACATATCCCATTGCGCCTCCTGTGGTGGTTCCAGAGAAAATTTTAGATAATCATGAAAGGAGAGAGGGATTTCAAAACTTAAACCCCCAGCTGACTTTTGGGGTCGCCATTAAGCTACGTTGGTGGACTCACTCTTCCGCATTGAGAGCGCATTACTGTAAGCTGTTAAACATTAGCTTTAAAATGCCATTTGTGGGCAAATATGATGTAATCTTAATGGCTAACTGGACAACAACATGTTTGGTTACAACAGATTCCTATTATTTAGTCAGGATAAGCCAGCAGCAGGCTGCATAATACTAAAAAAAAAATGAGGATCAAAATATTTTATTCAGTAACCACACAAAGGGTTTAGCACACATATGTATCGTCTGTGGGCGTCCGCGCATCCCAATTGTCACGGCAACATGCAATTTTTTCATAAGCTGTCTGCGCCCTGTCATTATGCCTCCGAACGCCATGTGAAGTTGTCCTAACAGTCAGAGACTACACGAGAGAAAACGATCCGCCCAGCTGGAAGCCAGTTTTGCGGTAACGTTCTCCTCAGGTTTCCAAAGTTCATCCGCTCGCCGCTTCTCCTTTTTGAACACGCTATCTGTCGCACCGAGTGCAGGAAGAGCTTTCATTATTCCCAAACACTGGGCCTATTTTTAGCTGCCCAGCATTGATAATAAAAGAGCTCCCTAAGTGTTGCAAATTCACACATTTATTTGCTTAAGAGGAGTCAGTCCAAGTACAAATGCTTAACCACGTAATGTGGACCTGTTAATGCCTGAAACATCACTTCACCTGCCAAAACACATAGTTGAGGTCAGCGGTCTTTAATATACAAACAGCCGTCTTGACCACAGGGGGCAGATTTGGGTCACGCTCACCAGGTGGAAAGTGAAAAGATGAGTGCATATTTTGTAAGGAAACAAGCCAGCCTAGTCATACCAAAGACTATAAAAATGGGACCCATAACCTCCCTGCTTGGCACTCAGCAACACGGGTTGGAGTTGGGGGTTAAGTCACCAAAATGATTCCCGGGCGCGGCGCCGCTGCTGCCCACTGCTCCCCAAGGGGATGGGTCAAATGCAGAGGACAAATTCCACCACATCTAGTGTGTGTGTGACAATCATTGGTATCTTTAATCTTTAATCTTTAATCTTTAAATTTACAGTCTCAATGATGCTGCTCCACTGGCACGTCATCATACTGAGTGTAATAATGTTTATGTATGACCCATGACTGAAAGTGTCAACCCTCCTTGGACGAGTGTCTCATTCAATGTGGTCAAGTACAGTGCGTATGTTAACACAATCATCAACTTTTTTTTCAGTGCAAAAAAAAATGCTGGGCTTTGCTGTTCCATCACATCCTGTCATTCTCGCCCATCTCCAGCTTGCAACCAAATTCCACAAACACACAAAAGAAAGAGGAAGAATAGGAAAGTCAATCGGAATTGCACTATGACATGTTTTACAACTACATGATTCACAGGATATAATAACAATAAGTTATGTTTAGGGAGCATTTCAATGTAGTTTATTGCCATGGCAGCAAAAATAAAGTATTACAAGTAACTGTTGTTGCAGTACATAAACGTACTTCAGACCACACCTCCCCCATTTACTTTGTTTTGAAGATGTCGCCATTTGGCTACATAAGTCTTACAAATCCAAACAGTCTAGGTGTAGGTTTAAATTTAAAAGTCTGAGAGGTCCCACAATAGTAAGTTGGAAGTGTGTCGTCGTCCAACAGTCTCGCGTTGATTCTGGAATGCATTTAGGGCCTGATTTACGAAAGATTTGCGTGTACTGAAACATGTGCAAATTCGGTAGTGCACGCAAAGCTGATCTACTAAACTTGTGCAAAGTGGATTGTGTCTCTTAAGTGAGCAGGATAAGGGGCGCAATCCATTTAGCGTCTCTGTCTTCATTAATATGTAGAATACATACTGATAATCAAAACGACCACTATACTGGGAGGAGAAAATGCAAATATATTATACAATGTGATTTATTAACACTCATAGCCGTTTTGGGAGGACGTACACACTGACAAAGTTCCACACGGCTGTGAGAGAGGAGTGCTCGCGCTGCAAAGACAGACAATGGACAGAGAATCCTCCGTCCTACGTGTGCACTTCAACTTATTTGGACAGTCAGAAATAGAAAATATTAGATGTATCGTCTATTCAGCAACGTCCTTTTATAATTTCATAGCTGCTGGATGACTTAAGGCGCTGATCAAAACAAATTCAATTGATTGATTTTGGTGTCATTTAATTTTTTTTTTTAATTGAGCTGTGTGGCCACAATACCCAGCAATATGTTAGGAGGAGAAAAGGTAAAGCTTTTAATCCCCGGAACACCATTCCTACCGTCAAGCATGGTGGTGGTAGTATTATGCACTGGGCCTGTTTTGCTGCCAATGGAACTTGTGCTTTACAGAGAGTAAATGGGACAATGAAAAAGGAAAATTACCTCCAAATTCTTCAGGACAACCTAAAATCATCAGCCCGGAGGTTGGGTCTTGGGCGCAGTTGGGTGTTCCAACAGGACAATGACCCCAAACACACGTCAAAAGTGGTAAAGGAATAGCTAAATCAGGCTAGAATTAAGGTTTTAGAATGGCCTTCCCAAAGTCTTGACTTAAACGTGTGGACAATGCTGAAGAAACAAGTCCATGTAAAAAAAACAACACATTTAGCTGAACTGCACCAATTTTGTCAAGAGGAGTGGTCAAAAATTTAACCAAAAGCTTGTGGATGGCTACCAAAAGCACCTTATTGCAGTGAAACTTGCCAAGGGACATGTAACCAAATATTAACATTGCTGTATGTATACTTTTGACCCAGCAGATTTGGTCACATTTTTAGTAAACCCATAATAAATTCATAAAAGAACCAAACTTCATGAATGTTTTTTGTGACCAACAAGTATGTGCTCCAATCACTCTCTCACAAAAAAATAAGAGTTGTAGAAAGTATCGGAAACTCAAGACAGCCATGACATTATGTTCTTTACAAGTGTATGTAAACTTTTGAACGCGACTGTATATATATATATATATATATATATATATATATATATATATATATATATATATATACACACACACACATACACTACCGTTCAAAAGTTTGGGGTCACATTGAAATGTCCTTATTTTTGAAGGAAAAGCACTCTACTTTTCAATGAAGATAACTTTAAACTAGTCTTAACTTTAAAGAAATACACTCTATACATTGCTAATGTGGTAAATGACTGTTCTAGCTGCAAATGTCTGGTTTTTGGTGCAATATCTACATAGGTGTATAGAGGCCCATTTCCAGCAACTATCACTCCAGTGTTCTAATGGTACAATGTGTTTGCTCATTTGTTCAGAAGGCTAATTGATGATTAGAAAACCCTTGTGCAATCATGTTCACACATCTGAAAACAGTTTAGCTCGTTACAGAAGCTACAAAACTGACCTTCCTTTGAGCAGATTGAGTTTCTGGAGCATCACATTTGTGGGGTCAATGAAACGCTCAAAATGCCCAGAAAAAGAGAACTTTCATCTGAAACTCGACAGTCTATTCTTGTTCTTAGAAATGAAGGCTATTCCACAAAATTGTTTGGGTGACCCCAAACTTTTGAACAGTAGTGTACATATATATGTGTGTGTGTGTGTGTGTGTACGTGCATGCATGCGTGTGAAAACGGAAAACATAAGATCGATATCTATATCTATAATCATACCACTGTGGCCTCTTGTAACTTTTGTGATTCAAAAGTGTTTACTGGACAAACAACGGTAAGGCCAAGGTTAACTTGGTCTCCTAGTATGCAGAATCTTGCCGTGCGGATCGGTTGCACGTTGATTTTGATATGGTCCCGCGGGCCGGTTGAAGTACTTCCCCGGGCCCTGACCTAATAAACCTTAATTAGCAGGGTCACACACACATAACACTACCTATGACTGCTCATTGTCGCTGTATTACAGTTCTTCTCCGAAGTAATTAAAAGCAGCAACAGTAAACATCACACTTGCACGTTTGTTGCTGCTATAGTGCAAGCTGCGTGTGATTAACATCCACATTGAACGTTTGCAAATGGATCCTTTTACGAGATGTTTTGCCGTTAGCTCGTTAATGTATGCAAAGAGGCTAATAAAGTTTGTAACTTACGCTTTGAAACCACTTTTATGTAAATAAAGTGTCTGCCTTTCTCGGGTTCCAAACTAACGCTGGATTATGAAAGTGTCGTTTGCATTTTTCTGGTCATTGGTGATCTCTGTGGCTTTGCACTGCCACAGAGGCCCCAAAGGGAGACGGCGCTCAGAGGACTGGTGTCACTATTTCTCTTTGAACCATGTCCTCTTGTGTGACAAAGCATCTATAAAAATGTGGGGTGTTTCAGCATTCACGTATTGCGGGGAACTCTGCAGTGAATGCATCCCGAGTCATTACTAAGTGGTTTTGCTCATTATGATCAAAAGCTTGAAATTCAAAGGATAATCTCCATTCTATGAGAGGAGAGCCTTTTATTGTATGAAGAAAAAAAAATCAAAGGATGATTCCATAAACGCCCTTGTTCCACGCAGTCAGGAATACTGCGGGTTTTCTTTGCGTTAGGAAATTCTCCATCCATATCCCGGCTTATTGTTTAGACCAAGCTAGCCGCAGCTTTGTGGGCATCGAGGCGGGTAAAAAAGGGCAATGTTATCACCATCTCGACAGCCATGGCAGTTCCCAGGATGGAAAAAGAGCAATTATAAAGTTAAACCACAAGCAGCACATTCTATGATAAGATTATTTCAGTAATAATCAATCTTGCCTCAGCAGTTCATAGGGTTTAGGTCTCTGTTTGTAGTCATTAATCATATCCTTGTGTTTTGTGAATGCATTGTTTGTGCAGCTCTGCTCCTCTAAATAATACATGTTCCTATATATGTTTAAAGTCCTTACTATGCAGATGTTAAGGAAGGTCATTTGTCTTCTTAACTTTAAATATTGAAATGTTAAAAAAATTAGATGTGAGATGCAATGAAAATAAATTAACCTAAATTACTATTCCGTATAACAATGAATGAAAATTGAATATTACCTTACCCCTGTTCATATTCATGGGCGTAACACATTCCGTTATCATGGCTACATTGGACCAAATTGACTGACACTTCGGCTGCATTAACACACTTTTGAAAGTCCTACAGCCGAGCTGAGTCACTAATTAGCCTGCAGGCTGATGATAGCTCCGGCGCATTAACTGCATTACCCGTGGAGCTGATGTGCGTCGGGTCGCTTGTTTACGAGCTTGTAGCACACTCTTCGTCTCTGTGCAGGAACGACAACAAGTGTGCCCCAAGGAGCCCACGTGGCCTCTTCGGGAAGATTCTGGTAGAACGCTGACTGTATACTTCCCTCAATTGCCCCCGTGAATGACGGATTAAATATATCCTGGTACCCACTAAATCCAGTTGCCCTCGATCCAAGCCACCATGTGGCTATTAAACGATCTTTATAATCTTGGGTTTGCAGCAGGGACATCTCTGCTATGCAATCAACATGCGCAGAGTGGCATTCGTCTGAAAATTAAGTTAACATTAAGCATTTATTTACTATTTGGAACGCAAAAAAAGAGAGAAATAAGTGTAATCTTGTCTCATGTAGAGATTGTGGACGATAGGCAAAATAAAAAAATAAGTGCCTATATTGAGGGTGCCGGATCTGGCCCGCCAGCATTCAAAATCCGGCCCGCTGTAAGTCCGAAGTTTAAAAAAATAAAAATAAAAATAAAAATTGTTTTTAATTTTTTTAAATCTGTCCTTTCTAATCGATTTTCTACCCCTTGTTACTCTCGGTGTCTCCTAGCCGCTAAGGGAAATCATATTGTCTAAAAATGCATTTTCCCATCGATGACATGACATCATCGGCAAAGTCCTCGCTCGTTCAGTCAATTAGTGCGCAAGGAATATGTATATATATGTATATATATATATATATATATATATATATATATATATATATATATATATATATATATATATATATATATATATATATATATATATATATATATATATAT
This sequence comes from Entelurus aequoreus, assembly GCF_033978785.1. NCBI lineage: Eukaryota > Metazoa > Chordata > Actinopteri > Syngnathiformes > Syngnathidae > Entelurus > Entelurus aequoreus. Next base: position 26,561,133 of record NC_084746.1, read on the forward strand.
ATATATACCTGTATATATATATATATATATATATATATATGTATATATATATATATTTATATCATTTATCATTTATATATATATATATATATATATATATATATATATATATATATATATATATATATATATATATATATATATATATATATATATATGTATGTATGTATGTATGTATGTATATGTATATATATATACATATATATATACACATATATGTATACACACTTATACATACGTATACATATATATACATATATACACATATATACATATGTATATATACATATATACACACATACATATATATACATGTCAAAATATATATATATATATGTACACAGTATATATATATATATATATATATATTGATGTGTACATATATATGTGTATATATATATGTACGTGTGTATGTATATATATGTATATATATATACATAAATATATACATATATATCTATATATATATCTATATATATATAGATATATATATACACTACCGTTCAAAAGTTTGGGGTCACATTGAAATGTCCTTATTTTTGAAGAAAAAGCACTGTACCTTTCAATGAAGATAACTTTAAACTAGTCTTAACTTTAAAGAAATACACTCTATACATTGCTAATGTGGTAAATGACTATTCTAGCTGCAAATGTCTGGTTTTTGGTGCAATATCTACATAGGTGTATAGAGGCCCATTTCCATTAACTATCACTCCAGTGTTCTAATGGTACAATGTGTTTGCTCATTGGCTCAGAAGGCTAATTGATGATTAGAAAACCCTTGTGCAATCATGTTCACACATCTGAAAACAGTGTAGCTCGTTACAGAAGCTACAAAACTGACATTCCTTTGAGCAGATTGAGTTTCTGGAGCATCACATTTGTGGGGTCAATGAAACGCTCAAAATGTCCAGAAAAAGAGAACTTTCATCTGAAACTCGACAGTCTATTCTTGTTCTATGTGTGTATATATATATATATGTGTATGTATGAATATACAGCCCGGCCCCCGGCCACATTTTTTTTAACCCAATGCGGCCCCCGAGTCAAAAAGTTTGGGGACCCCTGGCCTATACCCTTTAAATTTAGAAAATTCATTCAAATCACTCAAATCAAGATTAGTCTAATTTTAATTTTTTTTTAGGATGTGTAGCAAAGCCGTTTTTTTTACAAAGCTGTTTGCTGTGATGTGGTGGACATGTACTGTACATCATCCTCTATGTCAGTGTCATGTCCTTGTAGAAACAGGTTCTTCCTCCATGACGTCATAAAAACGTACAACATTTAAGTGATTGATCTTTGGAAAAGTGGAGAAAAACAAGTAAGGGAGATGCAGACCTGTCAAACATGTACTATTTTACCCATGTTTGGTGTTCATAAACACATATTACTCGATAAAACATAATAAAGTACATTTTACATAATAAGGGACCTTTAGATGGGACCTATATTGCAAAACAAACTTTTCTTACCTATTAATACCTGTTTTTGTGTATTTGGGATCTGCATAAGTCCCAAAAATTTTAAATCTAACCATTAAGGCATTGCGGAGGTACAAACCACAAAACCAGTGAAGTTGGCACGTAAATCGTAAATAAAAACAAAATACAATGATTTGCAAATCATTTTCAACCTATATTCAATTGAATAGACTGCAAAGACAAGATATTTAACGTTCGAACTGTAAAACTTGGTTATTTTATGCAAATCTTAGCTCATTTGGAATTTGATGCCTGCAACATGTTTCAAAAAAGCTGGCACAAGTGGCAAAAAAGACTGAGAAAGTTGAGGAATGCTCATCAAACACTTATTTGGAACATCCCACAGGTGAACAGGCTAATTGGGAACAGGTGGGTGCCATGATTGGGTATAAAACCAGCTTTCATGAAATGCTCAGTTATTCACAAACAAGGATGGGGCGAGGAATTTAGAGATTTCACCATCGATGGTCCGTAATATCATCATAAGGGTCAGAGAATCTGGAGAAATCACCGCACGTAAGCGATGATATTATGGACCTTCCATCCCTCACACGGTACTGCATCAAAAACCGACATCAGTGTGTAAAGGATGTCACCACATGGGCTCAGGAACACTTCAGAAAACCACTGTCAGTAACTACAGTTTGTCGCTACATCTGTAAGTGCAAGTTAAAACTCTACTATGCAAAGCGAAAGCCATTTATCAACAACACCCAGAAACCCCGCCGGCTTCGCTGGGCCCGAGCTCATCTAAGATGGACTGATGCAAAGTGGAAAAGTGTTCTGTGGTCTGACGAGTCCACATTTCGAATTGTTTTTGGAAACTGTGGACGTCGTGTCCTCCGGAGAAAAGAGGAAAAGAACCATCCAGATTGTTATAGGCGCAAAGTTCAAAAGCCAGCATCTGTGATGGTATGGGGGTGCATTAGTGCCCAAGGCATGGGTAATTTACACAGCTGTGAAGGCATCATTAACTTCAAAGATCCTTATTCACATAATTTTTGTGCTTGTTAGCAAGTCTTATTCCGACTAATATGTTCAATTAAATGTTTTTTTGTAGTTTTATTTGACAACTACGATAGCGTTATCTATGTTTTACTATGTAAGGTGTAAAGTAGCGGGGTAGTGTTATTACAGGAAGTCCTCTATTTGTAACCCATCGTGTTACAATGTTTTTTTGTTACGATGCACTCCCCTAATATACTTAAGAACATACAGACGTACCGCAATATAAGAGTGTTTTGAGATAAAAGCTGTTCTCCGGCTAAGTGTTATGCTTAAATTCGCAAGAAAAATTTCAGTTACAAGCATCCCCGCCATTAGTTGTAGTAGTACAGTACATTCAACCCAGTAAGATCCGCTCAAAACATCTGGTCTTAAAAGTTGGCATTATCTAATAGCTAGAGATCAACATAACTTTGTTTTTCCACGCCTGAGAAGGACAAAGTTAAGTGTGATTGACAGTGCTGGGGAGAAGTGATAATATTGAATTAAGGAAATAAAGTGTGTCGCCAACTTGGCAAAGCAATTGGAGCGTATCACAGCTAGTCTGCACTAGGGTTGTACGGTGTACCGGTACTAATGAAGTACTGCGGTACTAGTGAATTAAAAACAGTACTATACTGCCGGCTAACATACATTTGCAGTCGGCAGTGTTTTAGCTACTTCTAAATCACTAATCCTCGCCTCCATGGTGAGAAATAAAGTAAGTGTCTTACAAGTATCATCCTTGCATGACGAGGAATAGCTAAACATGCTTCACACACACACCGTAGGAGGATACAATAGCGAACAGCTAACAACAAGCTGCCGCTTGGGTGGATTTATACATACATCGACTGTAACGATACCAAGTACAAGAGCCGTGTCTAGTCGATACTACAATGAGTACATCAATATTTTTTTTAAATAACAAAGTCTTTGCATTTTTTATTGTTTATAAATTCTGGAAATATGTCCTTGGACACTAGTGAACTTTAATTATGACCAATGTGTGATCCTGTAACTACTTGGTATTGGACTGATACCAAAATGTGTCGTATCACCTAAAACTAATGTAAAGTATCCAAACAACAAATGAATGAGTGTTTAATAAATTTTAACAGAAGTGCAGATAGAACAAGTAAAAATAGAAAGTAAGCAGATATTACCAGTAAATGAACAAGTAGATTAATAATCCATCATAATTTGGACAAAATAATAGAATAAGAAATGACTCAATAACCAAATTAGGAGCCTTTGTTTGCTTACTTACTAAAAGAAGTTGTCTAGAATGTTCACAGTCTTATTTTATGACAAAATTCTTCTTTGATTGCAATAAGAAACATATGTTCAATGTATCATAAGATTTTCTATTAAAATCAAGCCGATGATGGATTTTTTTAGTGGTCCCTTTATTTTGAAAAGTAACGAAAAGTATCATATTGTATCGAAAAGTATCAAAATGCATTTTGGTACCGGCACCTGTACCTAAATATTGGTATCGGGACAACCTTAGTCTGCACCATACTGAAGTACAATGAGTCTAATGCTAGCTAAGAATATTAAATAATATCTAAACAGTAGACATGTATCCATGAAAATATGAAAAAGTTGCTGATGGTGTGTGTTTGACAGAGAAGCAGCTGGAAGGAGATACTGTAGAAGTCCACTCTCCAAGATAAATGCTGCTCCTATTGTCCTTGGGGTCAATGTGACCCCAAGGCATTTTGAGAGTCTCTAAAAAGATGGTTGTCATTAGTTTTTCTTCCTAATATTTCATGACTTTTCCTAATCCATCAGGGAGACACAGAAAAATATAAAATCAACTGCATGATTGTTTCTCATTTCTCTGTACACATTTTGACCACGCCATCGTTCCTCAGGGGTCATATAGACCCCAGGATTGGAAAGCACTATAAGTCTTTGTGTGTTAGAGTGAGACACATGATCCAATTGACTTTTTTGTGCTCCCAAGTGATCTGAACACAGAGAATTCAATTGTGAGTTGATCTGACCATCATACACTGAATTATTGTTGGTTTAATATCGTTTGGCAGCCATTTTGACAGTTTTCCATAGATATTTCGGCACATTGCACCCCCCCCCCCCACCAAATACCCCCCAGTGGGAAATTACTTATGTGTGCTCCTAAGTCCCCTGAACACAAAGAAACAAATAGTGAGTCAATCCAACCATCATAGACCGAGTTATTGCAGTTTGAATACTGTTAGGCTTGGTCTTGAATGTGACCAAAAGTGATTTTCGTAATTTCTGAACGTACAAATACATATAAACTCAGTTTTCCATATAAGTGTCACACAAGAAATGAAATGGAACAATCACTGTGAGTTTATCTGACTATTACATGCTGAACTAGTGTGGTTTGAGTAGCGTTTGGTGGCCATTTTAGCGTTTTTCTACCTCGAACATCCCAGTAGGAAACCATTTATTTGTGCTCCTAAGTCCCCTGAACACAGAAAAAAGCAGTGAGTAGATCTTTATTAGTAATTGATGCAGAAACCACTGAGATAAATGGTCTTGAAAATAAATTTATAATTTATACTCTGTCGGAATGGCGGGATGTCGGAACAGTTCAAACATTCCGTTCCCGCGCCGTGTGAGAACAGGAGGAGGGGAGGGGGGAGGAGCAAACATATAAAAGCACTCGCATAGCAGCCTTCTAAACCATTTCTCTGCTGCTGTCTCTGCTGCTGTTTGTGATATACTCTCTCTCTCTCTCTCTTGTTTCGAGTTTGCCTTCTAAACCATTTCTCTGCTGCTGTTTGTGATATACTCTCTCTCTCTCTCTTGTTTCGAGTTTGCCTTCTAAACCATTTCTCTGCTGCTGTTTGTGATATACTCTCTCTCTCTCTCTCTCTTGTTTTGAGTTTGATGATGCCAAACCACAAGACGTTCTCTGTCCAGGAGGTTTTGGATCAGGTTTTTAGTGAAGAGGTAGACATAGAGGAAAATGTGTCTGAAATCGAAGACAATGTTGTGGAAGACCCTGATTATGGGGCATCGTCCTCTGATGAGGATGAGACCCTTGATGCTGAAGTTCCTGTCAACACTGGAACACCAGCAGACATTTTCCTGTCCAAAAATGGAAAGTTGTCGTGGTCCCCTGCCCCACGTCAACGGCAGGGTAGACTTAGCGCTGGTAATGTCATCAAAATGGTTCCAGGCCCAACCCGATATGCGATTAGCCGTGTCCAAGACATAAAATCTGCATTTGAGCTCCTCATGACACCATCAATTGAGAACCATGTACTCTTGATGACCAATTTAGAGGGGAGTCGTGTGTTTGGGGACAGTTGGAAGCCGATCGATGCAATTGACTTGCAGGCATACATCGGGTTGCTCATTTTGGGGGGCGTGTACAAGTCCAAAGGCGAGGCAGCAGAAAGCCTGTGGAATAAAGAGACTGGAAGGGCCATCTTCCCAGCCACCATGTCTCTGAAGAAATTCCATATTATGTCTCGTGTCCTACGGTTCGATGACAGAGAGAAAAGACAGGGCCGGAGAGAACATGACAAGCTGGCAGCTATCCGGGATGTATGGGACAAGTGGGTTCAGCAACTGCCATTGCTTTACAACCCAGGCCCCCATGTGACTGTGGATGAATGTCTGGTGGCGTTTCGTGGCCGCTGTCCATTTAGACAGTACATCCCGAGTAAACCAGCCAAATACGGCATTAAAATATGGGCAGCATGTGATGCCCAGTCGAGCTATGCCTGGAATATGCAGGTCTACACCGGCAAAGCCCCTGGGGAAGCACCTGAAAAAAATCAGGGCATGAGGGTTGTCCTGGACATGGCTGAGGGACTGGAGGGGCACAATATAACGTGCGACAACTTCTTCACCTCCTATGCCCTTGGTGAAGAACTCGCAAAGCGGAAAGTCACCATGCTGGGGACAGTCCGCAAGAACAAGCCAGAGCTTCCCTCTGAGCTTGTTGCAATCAAGAACAGACAGGCTACATCCTCAGTGTTTGCCTTCACTGAGAACGCCACAGCTGTTTCGTATTGCCCCAAGAAAGGGAAGAACGTTGTGCTCATGAGTACGATGCACAAGGATGCCCAGCTCAGCACCAGGGAGGACAAGAAGCCACAAATGGTGTTGGACTACAATGCCACAAAGGGTGGTGTTGACAACCTGGATAAAGTCACAGGCACGTACAGCTGCCGACGCATGACTGCACGATGGCCCCTTGTTGTATTCTTCAACATCATCGATGTGAGTGCCTACAACGCTTTTGTGCTTTGGAGGGAGATCAGTGAAGGCTGGAACAGCGAAAAGCTGTACCGGAGGAGGCTGTTCCTGGAACAGCTGGGGTACGCGCTGGTGCAACCCCAAATTGCACGAAGAGTTGTCCTACCAAGAGCCTCAGCGGCTGCTGTGGTGATAGTGGAGGATGTTCAGAGGGAGGCACACACCTCCAATCCTCCAGTGGCCAGAGGGCAAAAACGAGGCAGGTGCCAGATCTGTTCCACTAGGAACGATAACAAGACAACTAATACATGTGGGGGATGTGGCAAATACATCTGCAAGGAGCACATCCGTTGTGGATCATGTGCCCAGTAGTGCTTTACCCTTTCTTGGAGAGTGGGGGATGAATATTGCCATTTTTCATTTGTTTTACATTTCTTGAGAGAGGTAGACTCTAGGCTACTTTTTGCAGTCTGTGAAAAAATAGGAGTGGCAGACTTTTACAGTATTTTAGTTTTTTTGAAATAAGACAATATTTTTGGTAAATAGCCTACTGTCTTGTTATTTTTTTCTTCAAATATGGACACTCCAAATGGCCGGCCAATGGTCAGATATTTGTTGTTGTTGAAAAAAAACAAAACAAAAAAAAAAAAAATACAAAATATAAAGAGTAATAAAAAAACTTCCCCCATTGAGGATTGCCACCTTATCCTGGTCAGAGGGTTTGTGCTTGACCCTTTCTTGGAGAGTGAGACGAATATTGTTATTTTCAAATGGACACTCCAAATGGCCAACGGTCAGATATTTGTTGTTGTTGAAAAAAAAAAAAAAGAAAAAAAAAAAGAAAAAAAAAAAAAGTTATAAAAAACTTCCCCCTGGAGGATTGCCACCTTATCGTGGTCAGGGGGTTTGCGTGCTTCCATGACCCTAAGAGCTATAGCTGGTCTTAGGGTAGAAGCCTGACTAAGTGCAATCTAAATGGCAAAAAACAACAACAACAACAACACCATACAATTAATACAATTCGGTCACATTCAATGATGGCCGCCTAACAGTATTCAAACTGCGATAACTCGGTCTAAGATGGTTGGATTGACTCACAATTTGTTTCTTTGTGTTCAGGGGACCTAGGAGCACAAATAAGTGGTTTACCACTGGGAGGTTATCTGGGGGGGGGGGCGTAGTGTGCCAAAAAATCAATAAAAAACGGTCAAATTTGACACCAAACGGTATTCAAACAACAATAATTCAGTGTATGATGGTCAGATCGACTCAGAGTTGACTTCTCTGTGTTCAGAAGACTTGGGAGCACAAAAAAGTCAATTGGATCATGTGTCTTACTCCCACACACAACAACTTATAGAGCTTTACATCTCTGGGGTCTATGTGACCCCTGAGGAACGATGGTGTAGGCAAAAATCGAGGTCAATAGGAGGGTTAATACTTCAAAAACGACTAAAGTAATTTGTAGTACATTCTATTGTATTCCTTTTTTATACAATATTTATTATCTAAAAGTTAATTTTTCTTCTTAAAAGTCATGTTACATGTTAAAATTGTAGTGTTTTAGACAGGTCAAGAACCAATTAAATTGATTTCACAGTGAAATACCAGTGTTTTTATTTAAAAGCTTTGTCACAGAATCAATTAAGCTTGTAAATTGAGCTATACTAACGTAGTTTCGACCAAAGCAATTTGAACTTGTTTGATTCGTCCTACACTTATGTGCACAAAAAAATGGAATTATAGCATGAAATGTCTTGTAAGCAGTTTTTAACACACATGTAAACACCTTCATTAGATTGTTTTTGACTTTTTAAAGATCGGATGAACAAACATAGATTCTCTCTTGCATGTATACTGTTTAATCGAGCTATCATCTTAGCGAGCTTTCTGCGCAAATAAACAAAAAATAAGGGATTTTTGTACTTAAAATATCCGCTATTTTCCTGTGAAATTTCTTATATGTTATTATGTAAATAAGATGTGATTTACACCTAAAATCGTCATAGGAACGGAAATAATTTGTTATCTGAGGACCTCCTGTAATGTATTGTTTCCTTGCTTAAATAGTTGTAAAACCCAAAAGCCTAAATTGTTAAAGTCATGTTTTCAAAGTTGCTTTGGTGGTTGTTTGGAGGTGGCTTTATGGTTCAGACATAGTCTGTTCTCTCTTCTGGAGTGGGACTTTAGGTAAGATTCCATTTTTTGTGTCCCCCACCCTCATTAGAGTTGAGTTGACAGCAAACTTCAGTGCAGAAGGGAGATCAGATCAAGAATATAGAGGGTTAAGTCTTAAAAAACAAAGACCCAGACTCTGTTGGTTCTTTTTCTTGGCTTACACAACAACGCTCTTTAAATTTGGGGACAACACAGACAGAATCGTCGTCGCTATTTGCTAGGAAAATATCAAAGTGAGCCAATACTACATAAACATATTCAGATGGAGAGAAAATATTGCAATTCAGTCTGGGGCCTCTTTAAATGCGTACCATAGCACTTTGCTTTAATTTAGTACCCTGAGGTGAATGTTTATCTTGGAGTGTTGTGTCACTGCTTTGTGCGCAACAAAGTCCACTCTATTCCACAAATGGAAACAAACGCTCATTGTTCCAGTGTTAAAAGGAAGTGGGAACAATTCAGGAAGTACAGAAGAAAAACAACCCAATCTAATGATTCCATGCAGATGATAGATCTTGCTTTCCATGTGAGACCTTTATTTTGAAATCACATCATCTCACGGCATGTATGCACGGGTTAACTTTCTAGGAAAGTTCTTTTGCGTGACACTGAAAGGAGAGCTGTCATTCATGCAGGAGATCTGGGACCGCCTCTATTTTTAGCACCCTGGAGCGGAGACCACGAGGTCTAACCTAACACCAAACACAGACGCAATAAATAATAAATCCAGTCGAGAGGACGATATTATCCTCTCTCAGGTTGGTTTGAAGATACTCCTTTTTGAAGCATTGCGTGGGGAAAATCGGGTTTTAAAATAAATAAAAATATCAAACGAAATAAAAAAGCACGCTGGAATAGATGTGAGTGGCTCTCAGAAGTAGCCGGTGACTGAAGTGTATATTTTCCCCGACAAATAGATAAAAGAAGATGGTTTCTCTAGCGTGTGCTGTCAGGAGCCCGTAATCAAAGCCCGTACACGCGGCCTGTATTCTCATCTAAAATATTGCCGGCGCCTTTGTGAGGCTGTAGAAATTGTCACACAATGTGTTTTTCATTGGCTGTCAAAGGTCTTCAAAATCCAATCAAGTGCTTCCAAATTTGTGATCAATAACACCCTCTCGTACGTGCCCGGAGAGGCCAAGGATTACGCTTGGTTGACTCTCTTCAGAGGACGCCGTTCATTTCTCGCTGCCATCGACTCAGTGGAGCCTCCCTTTCAGCAGCGACATCCACGCCTCCGATGATAATGGCGGTTCTTCACAGGTACAGTATATGGTGTTGAGGACTGTCGGGTGTGTGTTTGCGGGGACAGCGTGTGGCAGCTCTTAAGTGCAGGCTCGAGTTCTTGGAAATTGACTGAAAATACAGGCACCACTGAGCGGCTTGGTGGGCGCTGCCAAAGGAGAAGCGTATTGATTGAAGCAACCATAATCACACGCTGGCAAGCATGCGCGCCTCTACAGTCTTCAGAATACCACACACTGCTGGGACAAAAGTAATGGAACACACTCCTTGATTAATCAACCAATCAGTCAGGTGGATGGGTGAGACCCCTTATTTCCACCCAAGTCATAATTATCTATCTTACCATCTGCCATTTGGGGAAACAGCTACACTATATTGCCAAAAGTATTTGGCCACCTGCCTTGACTCACATATGAACTTGAAGTGCCATCCCATTCCTAACCCATAGGGTTCAATATGATGTCGGTCCTGCTATTACAGCTTCAACTCTTCTCAGGCTGTCCACAAGGTTGTGGAGTGTGTTTATAGGAATTTTTGACCATTCTTCCAAAAGCGCATTGGTGAGGTCACACACTGATGTTGGTTGAGAAGGCCTGGTTCTCAGTCTCCGATCTAATTCATCCCAAAGGTGTTTTATCGTGTTCAGGTCAGGACTCTGTGCAGGCCAGTCAAGTTCATCCACACCAGACTCTGTCATCCATGTCTTTATGGACCTTGCTTTGTGCACTGGTGCACAGTCATGTTGGAAGAGGAAGGGGCCCGCTCCAAACTGTTCCCACAAGGTTAGGAGCATGGAATTGTCGAAAATGTTTTGGTATCCTGGAGCATTCAACGTTCCTTTCACTGGAACTAAGGGGCCAAGATCAACCCCACATCATAATTCCTCCTCCACCAAATGTCACACTCCTACCACTTTGTGGCTGAGTTGCTGTTGTTCCCAAACTCTTCCATTTTCTTATAACAAAGCCAACAGTTGACTTTGGAATATTTAGGAGCGAGGAAATTTGACGACTGGATTTGTTGCACAGGTGGCATCCTATGACTGTTGCACACTGGAAATCACTGAGCTCCTGAGAGCAGCCCATTTTTCTCCATGTCTAAGTGCTTATTTTATACACCTGTGGCCGGGCCAAGTGATTAGGACACCTGATTCTGATCATTTGGATGGGTGGCCAAATACTTTTGGCAATATAGTGTAGATCGGTGATCAGCAACCCGCGGCACTTTAATTGCTGCCCTAGTGGCTTCCTGGAGCATTTTTTAAAAAGGATTGAAAATGGAAAAAGATGGGGGGAAAATAATTGTTTTGTTTTAGTATTTTTTTTGTTTGAGGACAAACATGACACAAACCTTCCCAATTGTTAGAAAGCCCACTGTTTATTATGTTTGTGTGCATGCTTCACTGATGAGAGTATTTAGTGAACATCGTTTTGTCCTACTAATTTTGCGGTTCTTGAACTCACCATAGTGTGGACTGTGACGCAACAGTTTGTTTACATGTAAAATCTTCCACTCCTTTGTCTCATTTTGTCCAACAAAAGTTTTATACTGTGCGTGAATGCACAACGGTGAGCTTTGTTGATGTTATTGACTTGTTGGAGTGCTAATCAGGCATATTTGGGCAGTGCATGACTGCAAGCTAATCAATGCTAACATGCTATTTAGGCTAGCTGTATGTACATATTGCATCATTATGCCTCATTTGTAGGTATATTTGAGCTCATTTAATATCCTTTACTTTTATCCTCTGTGTATATAATTTAGTTTTGCAATACTCATGACACATTATCTGTATGTAATATTGGCTGCATTTCAAATAGTTGTTTGTGTGTCATGTTGTTCCAGACCACAGCAAACATTAACTAGCTTGCCAAAGATAGTAATGAATCTATTAAAGGATTGGAGACATACATCTATACCTTGGGCCATTAAAATACAGTAATTTCCAGGAGTTACCTTACCTTCTGAGTAGCCTCTGATTTACTAATGTTTTCTAATGTTGTAAAAATGTGTAGAATAAATATCAAATTTCAACATTTCTGTCAACAAAGATTTGCTTCAGCTTGCGACACATAGTAATTTTGATAGTAGGCTATTATTGGTAATATAGACACTTTCATAATGCGTTGCCTTCATTATAAGACTTATAAACAGGTTTTTAATTTTTTTGCGGCTCCAGCCCAGACAGATTTGATTTTTGTCTTTTTGGTCCAATTTGGCTCTTTCAACGTTTTGGGTTGCTGTCCCCTGAGCTAGATGAAGGCACTTGTCGGGAAAAACCACAACCCCTAGAAAAGGATAGAATCATCATACTTGGAGGATGTTTAGGACAAAAAATTATGCAATCATGAATAACAAACAAAAAAACACTACAACACACCGCTAGTACTTTGTTGCACCACCTCCGACTTGCAGTCTCTGAGGCATGGACTTTAACGAGTGACAAACAGAACTCGTCATTAATCTTGCTCCAACTTTCTCTGATTGCTGTTGTCAGAACAGCTTTGCAGGTTGGAGTCTTGTCATTGACCATTTTCTTCAATGTTCATCACAGATTTTTAATTGGATTGAGATCTGGACTATTTGTAGGCCAGGACATTGACCTTATGTATCAAGGAAAGTTTTTACAGTCTTAGTTCTATTGAAGAATACATTATCATCTTGAAAAAAAAAAGTCAGCACCCCCAAACATCCTTTCGATTGCTTGAACAAGAAAAGTGTCAAAAATGTCAACGTAAGCTTGTGCATTTATTGAAGCTGTAATGGCAACCATTTCCCCAGTGCCATTACCAGACATGCAGCCCCATATCATCAATGACTTGGGATATTTGTGTTTTCTTCGCATAGTCGTCCTCATAAATCTCACTGGAATGGCACCAAACAAAACATGATTTTTGTTTTCAGTTTTTTGCTTTCTGTTTTCTGTCTTGACACTGATGTTTTCCTTGGTCTACCAGTATGCTTGCATTTTAGAATTTTCCCATGTTTTTTGTACTTCATCCAGATTTTAGACACAATTGACTGTGAACAGTCAACATCTTTTGCAACATGTGTCCCCTGCATTCGATAATAACGTCGTTATACGTTGGTCTCACGTGTTTCCAGACACACACCGATAGCAAAGTGTGAAAGTAACGTATAGTCTTTTCACCAACATGTATTATGTTACATTACTGATGAGGCAGAAAAAAAAAGGAACGCAATGTTCAGAAACAATAACCTACGGTAGCTTCAACCGCATTGCTGGCCTGTTGCAACAAGCGATGAAAACATACAACAAACAAACAATTGAAAATGTGGCTTATGTGGCTGTGCTATTTATTATTTTTACATTGATAAAACAAATAATATGGTTACAGCTATTTTAGCAAAGTAAACTGGAACTCGATCGTCTGAACAAACGATAAAAAATACAATGAACAATAAAAAAAAATAGCCAACATTTAAGTGGAGTAGCAACGGATAAACATCTGAACATAACCATGAGTGTCATTTTTATGAAAATCAATAATTAAGTGTATTACTTACATTTGTAGATTTCTCTTTGTTTTCTGCCATCGTTTTTTAGCATGCATTGTGTAATGTTGGAAATTTCTCCTCTACCGCGATATCCTAGGGAGGTTCCCGAGTGTAATTCATTTAGAGGGCTCTGCGGCCCTCACACTTGACCCTTTCCCTGTCATGATCCGTTGCCCGGGTCATGTTTAGTTTGTTATTTCCTTAGTTGTTTAGGTTTGTTCCAGCACCCTTGTTTGTTTTCTTTGTTGCCATGGGTGCTGATTTGTGTCACATGCCTCTGATTAGTGGTTGGGACGCTCACCTGCTCCCGGTTACTAATCAGAGAGCTATTTAAACTGCCTGGCAGTTTTATTCGCAACTTGATTACTTGATTCTTGCTCCTGTTTTTGGCTAGTATTTGGTTAAGCCTTCACCATAGCTTCCCGTGCCATCCGCACCATTTTGTATATTGGCTTGATTTTTGAAATAAAACATTTTTCTTACCTGCATGCTGCTTCCTGATGTCCATCTGCATCTAGGGGAAACGACCACCTTCATAACCATGCGATCCCGACGTAACATCCCCCTTACCTGACGGAGAATTCGGACACCACCTGATTGATGTGAAAGCGCAAAACAAAAGAGGAAGGGCTAAAACAAGGAGTATTCCGATTCAGCATTAATTTGATGCAGGTGTTATCTTTGGAAATTACAATTTACAGGGTGAGTCCATAATTTGTTTCTCAAAATTGATCACTCTGCTTGATCTATAAATGTCACTGCTCCCACACCACAATTTATTTTCTTGATTTATTTAAATCAGAATGTTGCCATTTTAAATGACTCCAGTTTTGTGTCATGTCTGTCTCCCTCACCTGTCGCTGTTTGGCAATCTGGGCACACCGGTTCCGGGTAGCCAATCAGGCATCTTTATAGGCCAGCCTTGCCTTTCAGTCGGGGCTGGATCGTTGTAAATTGTTTGTGTATCCTATTGTTCTCTGTTGAGTGTGCGCGTGTTTTTGCTGCTGATAGATGTTAGACACCTTAGGTTTCTCCACCTGAGGGTGGGTTGGGTTCAGGTCTGCAGGAGACATTATGGGCCACTCCATTATCTTCAGTGTCACCCTCTTGAGCAAGAAACTCGTCATCTTGGAGGTGTGTTTGGGCTCCTTATCTGGTTTTTATCAGGGAGGGGATCATACTTTGCTTCTTAAAGGCCTACTGAAACCCACTACTACCGACCACGCAGTCTGATAGTTTACATATCAATGATGAAATCTTAACATTGAAACACATGCCAATACGGCCGGGTTAACTTATAAAGTGCAATTTTAAAATTCCCGCCACACTTCCGGTTGAAAAACTCCTTTGGATATGATTTATGCGCGTGACGTCACAGAATCCACGGAAGTGGTTGGACCCCGTCGAACCCGATACAGAAACCTCTTGTTTTCTTCGACAAAATTCCACAGTATTCTGGACATCTGTGTTGGTGAATCTTTTGCAATTTGTTTAATGAACAATGGAGGCTGCAAAGAAGAACATTGTAGGTGGGATCGATCTGTGTATTAGCGGCTAAGTACAATACTTACAGCAACACAACAACGACTACTTACTACGCCTAGCCGATGCTTGCCGCCAAACCCACGGATGAAGTCCTTCGTCGCGCCGTCGATCGCTGGAATGCAGGTGAGCACGGCTGTTGATGGGAAGATGAGGGCTGGCTGGCGTAGGTGGAGCGCTAATGTTTTTATCATAGTTCTGTGAGGTTTCAGGCACAACACCGGTTGCTAAGTTGCTAAATTAGCCTTAGCGTCGTTAGCAACAGCATTGTTAAGCCTTACCAGGCTGAGAATTTTTAACCGTGTAGTTACATGTACATGGTTTAATAGTATTGTTGATCTTCTGTCTATCCTTCCAGTCAGGGATTTATTTATTTTGTTTCTATCTTCATTTGAGAACGATGCTATCACGTTAGCTCAGTAGCTAAGTGTGTCACCGATGTATTGTCGTGGAGATAAAAGTCACTTTAAATGTCCATTTTGCGTGCTCGACTCTCATTTTCAAGAGGATATAGTATCCGAGGTGGCTTAAAATACAAATCCGTGATCCACAATAGAAAAAGGAGAGAGTGTGGAATCCAACGAGCCAGCTTGTACCTAAGTTACGGTCAGAGCGAAAAAAGATACGTCCATCACTGCCTCTCTAATCCTTCACTGTAACGTTCCTCATCTACGAATCTTTCATCCTCGCTCAAATTAATTGGGGTAATCGTCGCTTTGTCGCTCCGAATCTCTCTCGCTCCATTGTAAACAAAGGAAAATTGTGAGGAATGTTGCCTCCTGTGACGTCACGCTACTTCCGGTACAGGCAAGGCTTTTTTTTATCAGCGAGCAAAAGTTGCGAACTTTATCGTCGATTTTCTCTACTAAATCCTTTCAGCAAAAATATGGCAATATCGTGAAATGATCAAGTATGACACATAGAATGGATCTGCTATTCCCGTTTAAATACAAAAAAATCATTTCAGTAGGCCTTTAACGTCACAGTACATGTTGGAATTCATGTTTCCCTCAATGACTCGCAGCTCTGCAGTACTGTCAGCACTCATGCCAACCCCACACCATGATGCTACCACCACCATGCTTGATCGGAGGCCAGACACGATTATCTTGCTACTCACTTCTATAGCGAGCTATTTATAATAATGGTTTTGTGTTGAGGGGTAGCACAGTGGAACAGGGGTTAGTGCATGTGCCTCACAATACGAAGGTCCTGACTAGTCGTGAGTTCAATCCCGGGCTCGGGATCTTTCTGTGTGGAGTTTGCATGTTCTCCCCGTGACTGCGTGGGTTTCCTCCGGGTACTCCGGCTTCCTCCCACCTCCAAAGACATGCACCTGGGGATAGGTTGATTGGCAACACTAAATTGGCCCTAGTGTGTGAATGTGAGTTTGAATGTTGTCTATCTGTGTTGGGCCTGTGATGAGGTGGCGAATTGTCCAGGGTGTACCCCGCCTTCCGCCCGAATGCAGCAGAGAAAGGCTCCAGCACCCCCCCCCCCCCCCCCCCGACTCTGAAAGGGACAAGCGGTAGAAAATGGATTGATGGGTTTTGTGTTAACTCATTTGCAGTGGATGGTAAATCTACCCTGCCATGCAAGCTACACACTGACTACTCTAAAGTATAATCAAGTTTCATTTCTATAGCATTGTGTAGATTGTGAAAAAAATGCTTACTGAAATGTGAGGAGTGCTATCACGTTTGTCAGATACCGTATGCGAACATATACTTAGTAGAGGGCTGTGCCTTGGTCACAGAAGATTCTAGTATACTAAGGGAAAAATGGTCCACTTCAAACATGCTCAACATTTTAAAATGATGTCCTTGTAAATTCTCAGGAGATTACATTGACCAATTGGGCCTTTCTTCATTCGCTGGAGCTGGTGGCAGATGTGAAAGGAGTGGGAATGATTTAGGCCTTTTCCAAGACAGAGAAGCAAAGGTGACCCTTTTTTCCGAAGCATCCACGGTGGTCACATCAATCCAGGTCAAACGTATTCGACTTGACTCCAAAGCACATTTCATGAGCTCCCGTTGGACTGAAATGAGACTGAACAGTGGGCGGAATATAAAAAAAATATACTACCTCTGTCAAAAACCCATTGTCCCGACATTTTTCACGATTGTTTGACGTGTGAGCTCCACCATCCCGCACACATGCACGCCATGAGCGCACTGAGAGACGATGGAAGGCGGCGAGACAATGATGCGACGCTCCTATTAAAAGCATTTATCTCTCTCCAGGCGCCAGGCAGTCTGACATGGGCTCAAATTGATTCTTAATTGGGTTTGCATGGACCCCGGATCTACTGTTGATGAGCACCAACCCGGCGCTGGCGGACATCTGCGGCAGCTTCAACTGGTCAGGAAATGTGATAACACACACAGGGAGGGGGGGGATAGAACAGCACAACTTCTTATAGAGCCTACTTAAATAAGAAATGATGGAATCTGCACATGTTAAAAGAAAGATCCGTCTTGTCGGCAGAGCAGAACAAAACAACCGATTCACCAAGGGGGGACGGCATTCGTCAACGCGAGTCGCAACCGGTTGGCATTAAGCAGCTGTGGAGCTTTTTCACAAGACTCATTTTTTTGTGTGTGTGAGTGTGTATGTGAAGGAGGATGGGGTAGGGGGGACAATAATAAATCAGTCAGAGTTGCAGCGGAATGTAAGCCAGTCCTCTGGAACAGCTTGGTCTCGGTAGAGGTGATTTTCTCCTTCTAGCCTGACATTCTTCATTATCTATTTTGGCTTGCCTTGCGTGCTCGCTGCCTGGCTGCTGGTGGAAGGGCTGGTTAAAAACTGAGGAAGAAGACGAAGAAGAGGGGAAGGAGGTGAGTGGGGGCTCAAATGCTCCCCTCAGAAAGCCTCCATTTGAAGAAGGCGAGGGAGTCTTCCCCTATATTTCCTTGTCTGTTTTCTAGGTTTTTTTTCTCAAACAAAGCACTCATTGTGTGATTATACTGTGTTAATTATATTCGTTATTTAATTATAAAACATTTTAATAGCACAGCCTAGTCTTGCTACGTGTTTAGAAGAGCCTAACACAACTCAATTTTATGACCTGCTGCTATACATAGATGGCGTGGGCACAGTGTAATTAGATTCACAGTAAATACAGTATGAGTTAGCTTGTTGTACAATACCATTTTATTATTATTATTATTATTATTATTATTATTATTAATATTATTATAGTTTGTTTTAAGTGCAACTTGCACTACTTAATGACATCCATAAAGACCTGCATAACAAGTTATGAGTTTGCAAAGGCAGTAACACTCAGTTTTGATTGATACCGGCAAAGTGATTGACACTGTTGAAGGCCCAACTGTAATATACAGGTGTTTGCATGACGTCAGCCAAGTGCCAAAAAAAAGCAGGTAACACAAACAGAATACTGTGCAGCTGGGACGTACACTAACAGCAAACAAGAGTTAAGTGTGAAGTAAACAAAACAATAGGACATGGTTTGAATAATAAGCATCCTGATTGGAAACCAGGGACAGGTGTGTCTTAATTGCCAATCAGAGGGTTGGAGTGCTCACACTAGAAGAGTGGCGGTAAATGGAGGCAAAGAGGAAGTGGAACAAAAAATAAGAGCGCTAGACAAGAAATATTACAAATTACAAGAAACCAATGGAAACTGTCATGTGAGATCATGACATCAACACTTCTAAATTAAGTCTGAGAGGTCCCACAATAGTGTATTGGCCAAAATCTAGCCTTGATGCCGGAAATGTAGACAATTTAAAATAGTTTTTAGTAATGTTGTCAAAAAATTTAAAGTTTTTAAATCATATTAATCACACCTGGAATTTGGCTTAATCATGATTACCGTATTTTCTGGACTATAAGGCACACTTAAAATAATTGTTTTCCCCTCAAAACTCGAAAATGCGCATTATAACACGGTGCGCCTAATGTACGGAATAATTCTGGTTTTGCTTACCGACCTCGATGCTATTTTATTTGGTACATGGTGAAATGATAAGTATGACCAGTAGATGGCAGTCAAACATAAGAGATATGTTTAGAGTGCAATATGATGGCAATATGAATCAACTAAACAACACCAACATTTTAAATGTTCCATTGAAAATATAGAACATTACACACGGCGCTCAAAAATCTATCAAAATGTTTTAGTACGACTTTGGTAAGCTATGAAGCCGTACCACTTGATGGATTGTCGGCGCATTACACATATGAGTATTATTATAGTGTGTGTATAAGGTAAGACATATTATGTAGCGTTTTGTTTCGCAATATTATGCAAAAGCAACTTTTTTTACCTTCTGGTACCTGCTGATCTGTATTTGGGATCTGCATAAATCCTGAAAAATTGCGTGAATCCGCCTTTGTAATCCGTGTCGACTCCGTAGTCGATAAGCTTCTTCTTTTTCTTGTTATGGGACATTCATCCTCCGCTGTTGCCATTTCTAATATAAAGTAGTGTAAAGTTCTTACTTATATCTGTCAGTAAACTCGCCATGAAAGCGCTAAAACTTACCGGTATAATGAGTTTACATTATTCACTCAAGGAACTTTGGTTATTAGAGAGTTCCGGTCAGGCGATTTTTGACAGGACACATTTCCGGCCTTGTTGTTGTTTCCGAATGAAGAGATGCTGCTCCGTTATTGATTTAAGTAAAGTCTGAATGTCATTAAAACAGAAGGTGAGCCACGTTAATAAGACCGCCCACAAAATGGCGCATCCGGAAGCGACTGTCTGAAAGAGGCTTGAAGATGATCTGTAAAACATAATCTATGCAACATTATGTAGACCACAAGGAAGTGTTTTACATTTAGAATTTTTTTTTTATAATATGACTCTTTTAATGCGCCCTATAATCCGGTGCGTCTTATATATGAAAAAAAGATTGAAAATAGGCCATTCATCGGCAGTGCGCCTTATAATTCGGTGCGCCCTACAGTCCGGAAAATACGGTAATCAAAAGTTATTACTCACTTGCATAGTTAATTTAACGTACAGAAGACACCAATGTTTGGACACAAATGCAATTTTATTGTCGGAAAGTCATCCAGGAACATTTTTAAAATGCTTCAACTGAATGCACGTCATTTATTTGCTCAAAACTTAATGACGGATCTATGTAAAGTCCAGTGAGGGTGTATTTTGAAGTGATGTGAGCGTCAGAGTTTCCTCACTCATCTTTGCACTGACGTATGCATTGACCTGATCACCGTATAACAACCCGCACCGCCTTTCAGGTTAAGTAAAGGAGCATGTACTGTATGCTCAAAATAAAGTGATTATTCTGCATACGTATATGATATATGCCATATTTTTTGTGATTAATCACATTAGTTTTAATTGTAACACGCCGTTTTATGGGCCTGTTGCTTTAATGCCGTGTTTGTCCACGCCGGTCTCCAATGGAGTGTGAGTCTCAAATAAATGCACTTGTTCCACCTTTGACATAATTACCGGGCTGTAGAGCACACCTAAAAATAAGACGCACCCACTTAATTTTTGTACAAATTTTATTTTGTACATGTATTGGTCGCACAAGTCTATAAGCCGCAGCTGTACACATTGATATGTTAAATATTTACACAGGCGCTTGTGTTCATTCAAAAATTCAACGAAAGATGATGTCTGTAACACGGCATACTGTAATCTACAGCGCTGAGCGCTGTCTTCGTCTTCCTTAGCATGTTGTGGTCCGGCTTTGCAGGTCCTGTTGATGGTGGTAGATTTCTGTTTTGTGCGTGTTTCCTTTTTCGATGTCCGGGTCGATCGCCTTAACCAATCTGGCGCCCTAGGCAAGATTTTAGGTGGCGCCCCCCCACATCGGCAGTGAAGTGTACATACTCACAAGAAACCGAATAGCTTTGTCTTTGACCTTTTTTCTTACTTAAAGAAAGCAAATTAACAATCAGAATAGTTAACAAGATAAAAAAAAAATATGGATAAATAAATGAATACAAAAAATAAAAAATGAATATATGAAATACAATATTTTTTACATACATAAACACAAAATAAAACGTGTCAACAAGTTGCATAAAATAAATTAAAAATACAATATAAATCAGGCACTGCACAGAACAAGATATCAAACCAGTATGACTTTAACAACTATATTACAAAAAAAGGGGATCCTACAGAGTTCTCTATTTGTGCTTTTTAATATTGCATTAACTAGAATGACTTACAAATTACTGTACACCAGGGAGTACTGTAATTACCTAACGTTACATTATTATTTTCCATAACAATTTAGCCCCCTCCACAATATTAACCCGACGTTAAAACAGAACTAGCTATTTATTGATTAGCAATTGCCGAATCATGTAACATTAGCTTAATGCTAAAAAGACAGGTTACTATCACATTCTGTAACAGACAAATAATTTAATGTAGGCTAACGTTACCTACCTGCTACCTCTGTCTTTTTCTCGTTTCTCCCCTTCTTTTCTCCCCTGGGCACCTGACAGTTTTGGCCGTTTTGACATCTTGTGTTGATTTTTTTTATGTGGTGACGTCCAAAAAGAGTCATGATACGGGAAGGGAGGGGGCGCACCGTGTCGGGGGAGGGGGGGCGTAATGTTGTAACAAATAATATTTCTATTAAATAGGCTTTACTTTGCATTTTAATTAACGTGGGAATTTTTTATGTATTTAGAAATAATAGTACCAACTTTTTTTTTCTTTTTTTTTTTTCCTCCAACATTTGTGGCACTGGCGTGGCGCCCCCTATTGGACGGCGCCCTTAGCATTTGCCTATACGGCCTATGCCACGGGCCGGCCCTGATCGCCTTAGGTTTTGGGGCTGCATCATGTGCATTTTGTCGTTTCTTCTCCATGACTACGGTGAGTCCATACCATGTTAAATGGTTGACTGAATGATTGTGTGAGTGCGTTTGATTTAATGTGGCCAATTTCATTGGTTCACCGTGACCCGTTCGGCAATTTCATTGGTCTGATGCAAAGCGGGCTCAAGGCATAAGCGGACAAAGCACTTGTTTTGGGCCTCGCGGCGGAGTACATGCACATTGACATAGATTTAAAACCTAATCCAGGGTGTCCAAACTACAGCCCGCGGGCCAAGTGCGGCCCGTGGGACCTCACAACTCTGATAACATTGGTCCACCGTGTATTTTTGCCTAAATGTATACCGCTGCAAATTCCTTTGGAATGATATTGGACAGATTTTACCGCCCTCATGTGGCGATCAATGGAATCACTAACTGACGACCAATCCAAACAATTTTCCCCACTTGTGGTGTAAATTAAGTATAACCAACAAATAAAGTCATCGAACAAGTCAAAGAAGTATGCAGACTTAAAGCATTGCCATCGCAGAACATTCGATAACATTCAAGGAACGTTATATATATATATATATATATATATATATATATATATATATATATATATATATATATATATATATATATATATATATATATATATATATATATATATATATATATATATATATATATATAATATATACATAACGTTTCGGGATTGATTGATTGATGATTGAAACTTTTATTAGTAGGTTGCACAGTGAAGTACATATTCCGTACAATTGACCACTAAATGGTAACACGCGAATAAGTTTTTGAACTTGTTTAAGTCGGGCTCCACTTAAATTGATTCATGATACAGATATATACTATCAAATACTATTAAATATATACTAACATCAAAGGAACCGAAAAAATGCTTGCCGTTTGCACATATGGAACGAAAACCTTTACGTAATGTTAATTGCCCAAAAAGGCTAACATAATAACAACGTTCTAGGAACTAAACATAGTTAGCTGGGTTATTTGTAAAAACAGCTGTGTAAATGACATCACAGATCACTCTGACAGCACAATGTGGAATTAAAAATTATTGAAAAAAACAACTGTAGTTAGTGTAGAGACTCCAATATCAAATGTACATTAAACATATATATTTGATATATATGAGGTGGCGACTTGTCCAGGGTGTACCCCGTCTTCCGCCCGAATGCAGCTGAGATAGACCCCAGAAGGGACAAGCGGTAGAAAATGGATGGATGGATGGATGGATGGATGGATGGATATATATATATATATATATATATATATATATATATATATATATATATATATATATATATATATATATATATATATATATATATATATATATATATATATATATATATATATGGTTACAATTCATAATTGGCTTTATTTTAACAAAAAAATCTTAGGGTACATTAACATATGTTTCTTATTGCAATTTTGTCCTTAAATAAAATAGTGAACATACAAGACAACTTGTCTTTTAGTAGTAAGTAAGCAAACAAAGGCTCCTAATTACCGAACCCTGGGGAACTCCGCACGTTACCTTGACATAGTCCGAGGTCACATTGTTATGGGAGACGCACTGCATCCTGTCAGTAAGATAAGAGTTAAACCAAGACAAGGCTAAGTCTGACATACCAATATGTGTTTTGATACGCTCTAATAAAATATTATGATCGACGGTATCGAAAGTGGCGCTATGATCAAGAAGCAGCAACATAGATGACGCATCAGAATCCATCGTTAGCAATAGATCATTAGTCATTTTTGCGAGGGCTGTCTTCGTAGAGTGATTTGCCCTGAAACCGGATTGAAAAGGTTCACAGAGATTGTTAGTCACTAAGTGTTCATTTAGCTGTTGTGCAACAATTTTTTCGAGGATTTTCGAGATAAACGGAAGGTGGGAGACCGGCCGGTAGTTTACCATGAGGTCAGGATCGAGGTTAGGTCTTTTGAGCAGAGGATGAATAACCGCTTTTTTGAATGCTAGGGGAACAGTGCCGGAGGAAAGTGATACGTTTATAATATTTAACACTGATGGACCTAATAATACAAACAGTTCCTTGATAAGTTTCCAAGGAAGTGGGTCAAGTAAACATGTTGTTTGTTTTATCCCACTTACACGCTGTAATAATTCCTCTAATGTTATTTCATCAAAAATAGAGAGACTATTTTGGAGGGCAGTATCCGTCGTATATACAGTCGTATTTGTGTTAATAGAGCCCAGTTGTAGCTGGGATGCGTTGTCTTTAATTTCCTTTCTAATGAGTTCAATTTTCTTATTAAAGAAATTCATAAAATCATCTGCCGAGTGGGTGGAGCTACTGGGAGGAGTCCCTTGTTGGGTTAGCGATGCTACTGTACTAAACAGAAATTTAGGATCGTTTTTGTTGAGGCGGATGAGATTTGAGTAGTATTTAGCTTTAGCTAAGGTAAGCATGCGTTTATAAGTTATTAAACTATCACTCCATGCTTGATGGAAAACCTCAAGTTTAGTCGCGCGCCATTTGCGTTCCAGCTTTCTACATGATAATTTATGAGCTCTAATTTCTTCTGTAAACCATGGGGTACGCCTTTTAGGGGCCCTTTTTTGCTTTAGCGGTGCTATACTATCAATAATTTCGCGCAAGGCATCGTCAAAGTTGTTAGTGAGGTTATCAATAGAGCCGACATAATTGGGAATGGTGCCATTACCGAAGGCAGTAGGTCAGCAAGAGTCATCGTTGTGGCAGAATTTATGTTGCGGCCGCTATAGCAGTTATTATGATTATTAACTTGTTGACAATGAGTCAAAACTTCAAATTTTTTAAGGTAATGATCGGACATTACTTTAGTATATGGAAGTATCATAACTTTGGAGGTGGTGACACCCCTGACAAGCACTAGATCTATTGTATTACCGTTGCGATGCGTGGGTTCATGTATTATTTGTGTAAGACCACAGCTATCAATTATGGTTTGGAGCGCCACGCACTGAGGGTCCGATGGGGTATTCATATGGATATTAAAGTCCCCCATTATGATTATATTGTCGGCGTGCGTCACTAGATCAGCAACGAACTCTGAGAATTCACTGATAAAGTCCGAATAGGGCCCAGGGGGGCGGTAGATAACAGCCAGGTCGAGAGGTAGCGGTGTGACAGACCTCATAGTAAGCACCTGAAACGATTTATATTTATTATTTAGGTTAGGGGTAAGGTTGAAATTTTCATTGTATATTAGTGCGACACCCCCTCCCCTTTTAAGACGGGCAACATGCGCATTCGTATAGTTAGGAGGAGATGCCTCATTTAGTGCAAAAAAATTGTCTGGTTTGAGCCAGGTTTCGCTAAGACCAATGACATTAAGATTGTTGTCTCTAATGACCTCATTAACTAATAACGCCTTGGGAGACAATGATCTTATGTTTAAAAAGCCCATATTATAGGTATTGGGCTGTTTTGACGAGTTTTTGTTAAGATTATCCGTAGTAGCAATATTAACAATGTTGCATTTATTATGCGTAGTGCACTTTAAATAGTTTCGACCATATCTAGGAATTGATATGACGGGAATTTTCCGATTGTTTGCTCGGTGCTGCAATAGACTGGACATATCATAATTTGCCACCTCAGTAGAATGCATGTCCACCTCTGACACAGACACAACAGAAAAAACATTATGTGAATTGTGTATTATTCTAAGAGAATTGCTATGCGTACATGGATTATCCAGCCTGGCGCTGGCTAGTTCTAGCTTAACTGACTCCTCACCCGGACTAACAGACATTGTAATTGCCTGTGACCGGGCTTGCTCTAGTGTAGTCAGTCAAGTGAGACTTAAAGGCCTACTGAAAGCCACTAGTACCGACCACGCAGTCTGATAGTTTATATATCAATGATGAAATCTTAACATTGCAACACATGCCAATACGGCCGGGTTAACTTATAAAGTGCAATTTTAAATTTCCCGCTAAACTTCCGGTTCGAAACGCCTCTGAGGGTTGACGTATGCGCGTGACGTCAATCATTGAAACGGAAGTATTCGGACACCATTGAAGTCAATACGAAATAGCTCTGTTTTCATCTCATTATTCCACAGTATTCTGGACATCTGTGTTGGTGAATCTGTTGCAATTTGTTCATTGCATTATGGAGAAAGAAGCTGAGCAAGCAAAGAAGAAAGTTGTCGGTGCGAAGTGTCTATTTTGCGAGGGAAGTCAGCAACAACACGTACACAGCCGGCGCTTCTTTGTTTACATTCCCGAAAGATGCAGTCAAGATGGAAGAACTCGGACAACAGAGACTCTTACCAGGAGGACTTTGATTTGGATACACAGTTGCGATAACGTGAGTACACAGCTGCGCTTCCAAACATTTGATCGCTTGCTATAACTAGCTCGAGCTAGTAGCTAGGAGCTAGGAGCTAGCATTAGGATTAATTTGTGGCATATTAAATATAAGCCTGGTTGTGTTGTGGCTAATAGAGTATATATATGTCTTGTGTTTATTTATTGTTGTAGTCATTCCCAGCTGAATATCAGGTCCCACCCGCGCGCTTCCAAACATTTGATTGCTTGCCCGTACGTGCGTGTCATGTATGTAACTTTGATTAAATAAATAAGCTTTATGAACCTTGGGTTAGGTGAACGGTTGTTTGGGCTGAGTGAGTGTGTGTGTTATGCAGGTGTTTGAATTGTATTGGCGGGTTATATATACGGGATCCCGTCCATATTACCCGCTCGAACTATAACTAGCTCGAGCTAGTAGCTAGGAGCTAGCATAACAAACACCTAGGTGTTTTTATGCGGGATTAATTTGTGGCATATTAAATATAAGCCTGGTTGTGTTGTGGCTAATAGAGTATATATATGTCTTGTGTTTATTTACTGTTGTAGTCATTCCCAGCTGAATATCAGGTCCCACCCGCGCGCTTCCAAACATTTGATTGCTTGCCAGTACGTGCGTGTCATGTACGTAACTTTGATTATATATATAAGCTTTATGAACCTTGGGTTAGGTGAACGGTTGTTTGGGCTGAGTGAGTGTGTGTGTTGTGCAGGTGTTTGAATTGTATTGGCGGGTTATATATACAGGATCCCGTCCATATTACCCGCTCGAGCTATAACTAGCTCGAGCTAGTAGCTAGGAGCTAGCAAACAAACACCTAGGTGTTTTTATGCGGGATTAATTTGTGGCATATCAAATATAAGCCTGGTTGTGTTGTGGCTAATAGAGTATATATATGTCTTGTGTTTATTTACTGTTGTAGTCATTTCCAGCTGAATATCAGGTCACCCCCAGCTCTCACAGCATCTTCCACTCCCCACTAGTCCTTCACTTGCACTTTCCTCATTTAAAAATATTTCATCCTCGCTCAAATTAATGGGGAAATCGTCGCTTTCTCGGTCCAAATCTCTCTCACTTCATGCGGCCATCATTGTAAACAATAGGGAACTTTGCGTATATGTTCAATTGACTACGTCACGCTACTTCCGGTAGGGGCAAGCCTTTTTTTATCAGATACCAAAAGTTGCGATCTTTATCGTCGTTGTTCTATACTAAATCCTTTCAGCAAAAATATGGCAATATCGCAAAATGATCAAGTATGACACATAGAATAGATCTGCTATCCCCGTTTAAATAAAAAAATGTCATTTCAGTAGGCCTTTAAATAGTAGTCTATGTCTTTAGACAGGATGATGGCGCCTTCCTGGTTAGGGTGAAGGCCGTCTCTCATCAGCAAGCCTGGTTTGCCCCAGAAAGAGGGCCAGTTATCAATAAATGTTAGTCCCTGTTGCCTACAGAAGATAGCCAGCCACTTGTTAAGCGAGACTAATCTGCTATATCTCTCATCATTGCCTCTCGCAGGCAGGGGGCCAGAGACAATTACTCGATGCCTGGACATCTTTCTGGCGAGATCACAAGTCCTGGCTATGTTTCTCTTTGTAATCTCTGACTGTCTCATTCTAGTGTCATTGGAGCCAACGTGTACAACTATATTCGCATAATTAGTGGTGCGATTAGCCTGTCGTACGTGTTTACTAGGCCTGTTGCGAGTTAGCTCCCTAAGATTAGCTTCAATGTCTGGTGCTCTGGCCCCGGGGATACACTTTATTGTGGCTGGTTTGCTAAGCTTTATGTTTTGGGTGATGGAGTCCCCTATGACTAAGGTGTGGTGCCCGGTAGACTGGGGTGTAGGACTAGCTAAAGAGCTAAATCTATTATGCGTCTCAACCGGTACACCGTAGCTTGTAGGCCGCTTAGGACTGCTACAAGCTGGGCTAGTTAGCTCGCTACAGCTAACGCTAGCAGATGTGTCCGCAACATCTAAAGTTACGACATTACTCTGCTCTAACTGGCGGACACGGCCCTCTAGCAGAGCCAACCTCTCTGTGAGTAAGGTGCAAGACGCGCAGGAAGCCATTACTCACAGTGTTTTCTGTCACCGAGTGAAGTTCCTGCTGTCCTCAGGGAAGTGGTCGCGGTGTGCGGGAGTAGCTTCCTACTTACCTTCTGACCGGCGCTGCCTTTCTCCGCGCTAGCTTAGCAGCTAGCTAGCTGAGGAAAGGGTGGCGGGACAGAGATCGGGTGATTTGCAAGTTAAATAGTACCACTAAATATGTTTGAGAAGTGATAAAGAAAGCTGTAGAACAATTAAAAGCACACAGATAGAACGATACTTAGCCTTTTTCGCAACAGCGAACAGACGGCGAGCAGTCACTTGTTCATTTACTGTTAATATCTGCTTATTTTCTGTTTCAACATGTTCTATCTACACTTCTGTTAAAATGTAATAATCACTTATTCTTCTGTTGTTTGATACTTTACATTAGTTTTGGATGATACCACAAATTTGGGTATCAATCGGATACCAAGTCGTTACAGGATCATACATTGGTCATATTCAAAGTCCTCAAGTGTCCAGGGACATATTTCCTGAGTTTATAAACCTAATATAAATTTAAAAAAAACGAAAGAAGATTTTGTGATGTAAAAAAAAAAATCGATGTAATCATAGTAGTATCGACTAGATACGTTATTGTACGTGGTATCATTACAGTCAATGTTAGGTGTAGATCCACCAATGGCATTTGTTTATATTGTAGCGTCCCGGAAGA
Organism: Entelurus aequoreus; assembly: GCF_033978785.1. Lineage (NCBI taxonomy): Eukaryota > Metazoa > Chordata > Actinopteri > Syngnathiformes > Syngnathidae > Entelurus > Entelurus aequoreus. Next base: position 26,590,209 of record NC_084746.1, read on the forward strand.
GTTGGTGCTGCAGGGAATTCTGGGAATTTGTTCTGTAGTGTTTATGTTTTGTTGCGGTGCAAATATTCTTCCAAAATGAGTTTGTCATTGTTGTTTAATGTGGTTTCACTATATGGCACAGGTTTATGACAGTGATGGCCACCCTAAGTGTGACATGTATGGCTGCTGACTAAGTATGCTCTTCATTCACACGTGCAGTGTGATCAAAGTCAAGATGGTTATATCATAAGTTCATTATTGGGCACAATAAAGAGTTGGTTAGGCTTTGTTAATTATAGATTATATGATTAGTGACTCTTCCATCATGTAAAATAGAAAAAACACGCCACAAAAGTAGTAACAAGATTGATTGTTCAACAATTGATTTAAAGATTGAAAACTGCCATCTATCCCACGAAACTAGAGGCCAATCATGTCTACAAAGACGTGTTTTCTTCATGAAGTCATAAAAAGCGGGACCGTTCAAGTGCAGCATCTCTCAAAAGTGTAGCAATCAAGTGAGGGAGATGCTGTAGTGATGATTGATTTGTCTCACACTTGGTGCTCACAAACAGACTCCAAGGACACCTTTTCATTAAAACTTCTCCTTTACATAACATAGAACCCTTAACAACATCACATATTATTGGTTGGCATAATACTTTTTTTTCCCCTAGAAAGATGCATCGTACTGAGCAATGTTTGTAATATTTTGCACCTCAAATGAAGCTAAAAGGTAACCAAAATTAGAAACAGCTGTCAGTATGATTCAATACAGTTCAACACCTAAACACATGGGGTGCCAAATCTAAAAGTTCAGTCACACTTTACTAACAGATATATTTCTCGGATTTAACTCACTTTTCTCACATTTAGCTCACATTTAAGTTTGAATTAAACTAAATACTCTATCAACATTTGAAATCTAAATGCTGAATCTAAATCTTGTATCTAAACTTAAATCTTAAATCTAAACCCAAATGTTAAATCTAAATCTAAACCTAAATGTTAAATGTAAATATAAATAATAAATCTACATCTAAATTTTAAATCTAAATCTTAAATCAAAATCCAAATGTGAACCCTAAATGTTACATCTAAACCTAAATATTACATCTAAATGTAAATCCTAAATCTAACTGTTGAGTCTAAATCTAATCTATAGCACTAAATGTTGAATCTAAATGTAAATGTTAAATCTACATTTTTTAAATCTATTGAATCTAAATATTAAATCTAAATTCAAATGTGAGCGCTAAATCTTAAATCTAAATGTATATCCTAAAATTAAACCTAATCTCAGATTTAAATTGAAATGTTAAATCAAAATCTTAATCTTAAAGGCAGTGACGTGCAGGTGAGGCGGGGCCTCACCTGCCATCATGGAAAGAAAAAAAAGAAAAAATAAATACATTTATTAAATTGTTATATGTATCCAGTGATTATACTATAACGTTATTTTCTTATTTTTAGATTATTTTTATTCAAAATCGCTGAATTTTCACATTTGCCGTTCAAATACTGAGAAGAGACGGTGCGGTGATCAGCAGCCAGTTGAGGCACGTCACTGCGTTGTGCCTCAACATGGATTGCGGACTCGGCTAACTGCTGGCTTGCTGTGCAGTGAGACCGTATTGCTATATGAACTATATTATACATTTCCATAGTTTAGTTAGCTGAGGTATATAATGTACAGTGTATTTTGTCAACAACTGTATGTGTGTAACGTATTTCTTGTGCTGAGCGATCATAAAACTGCTGCGAAGACACACTGGCTCGCAGTAATCCCGCCTCCTTGTGCCGGTGCACCCCCGCCGTAGAAAACAGGGGGGAGGGGGGGTGCATGTTATATCAACTAAAGCCCACACTTAAACTTTCCACGTGCAAGATTGAATCTATTATAACCTATTTTTATGGGCTGTTACACGCTGTTATACAGTATGCCTTGCGCTCTTATTTTGAAGGCGCTAAGAGCGTAAGTGATGACACGTTGGAGTGGAGCGGAGGTTTTTGAAAGAAGGTAAATAAAGTGGTCCTCGTGTAAACTGGAGCCTCCGTGTTTATTATTTTGTAGTTTCATACAGTATATGCGACATTTATAAACCCTCGGTTACACTATTTAAAAAAGTTATTTAATAAGATGCCAAAAAGTGCAAAAACAATAATGTTCATGTTGGAGGAGTTGTGAATGACCGCAGGGCCACAACATTAGGTACACCTGCAGACTGCAGCACCGATTTCATATTTCATTCATTCACAACTCCTCCAACACGAACATGATTGTTTTTGCACTTTTTGGCTTCTTATTAAATAACTTTTTTAAATAGATTCAATCTTGCATGTGGAAAGTTTAAGTGTGGGCTTTAGTTGATATAACACTCCCGTCAGGGGGTGCATTCTACGATGGGAGTGCATTAATCCAGCACAACAGCGGGGCATGGACTTCATTTATAAGTAAAGGTAAGACCATAATAACATTTTTTTTTATTAAATATGCTTTTTTGTGTGCTACAGTTTGTATGTGTAAAGTTAAAGTTAAGTTAAAGTACCAATGATTGTCACACACACACTAGGTGTGGTGAAATTTGTCCTCTGCATTTGACCCATCCCCTTGATCACCCCTGGGAGGTGAGGGGAGCAGTGGGCAGCAGCGGCGCCACGCCCGGGAATAATTTTTGGTGATTTAACCCCCAATTCCAACCCTTGATGCTGAGTGCCAAGCAGGGAAGAATGCTGGTATGAGCTTTTAAACATAACCCGTTAACTGCTGCCAATCAAATGGTGAATAAGATACCCTTTAGGGTTCATATGTTTGTAAATCTGACTGTGATGAAGTCAGTGCCTCACCAGCCATGAACCTCACCGCACGTCACTGCTTAAAGGGGAACTGCACTTTTTAACAGTTTAACAGGTTTGTCCTGTTAAACTGTACCTAGGCTAGATACAATTATTCAATATGATAAAAATTAAGAGTAAGATTACTAATTTAGTGTTAACATTTGAGTGGGCCTCAGGGCCCAACTTTTCCAATACAGAGGGGCCTGGGGCCCACTTAAATGTTAACACTAAATTAGTAATGATACTCTTAGTTTTTATCATATTGGTTGAGTACTCTTGATTTAGAATTATGGACACGTACTAGCTTCATTGCTATTGTGTGCTTAGTTGTTGTGTAGCTGCTCGCTAAAATATTAGAAAAGACCACCTTTGTGTGCTTTTTGGAGGACATTTAGATGTTAACTGCACAGTAAAAAATTCTGGGTTATTTTGATAACCCAATTTATGAGTTGCGAGTGTTGGGTTAAATTTGGAGCTATTTTTATGAAGAGCAATCCATTTTTTGGGTTATAAGGGTATTACTTTAATTCAATTTCTGGGTTTTCAAAACTATGAACCATTTTTGGGTTGTTTTTCAATGAGTAACGCATTTTTGGGTAAAATCATTTTTTTAAATTAAAACGGTACTTTTTTTTTAAAGAGAATTTTATTATGAATTAATCTCATCAACATTATTTACAATCACACATCTAATGTACATGAAACCATTTGAGCATGCTGTATAGAACTACTATGACCATACATGGCAATTATTGTAAAAAAAAAAAAAAATTAAGTCACATCTTGCTTTTGGGTATATTTTAATGGAATAAAAATAATTTTGATCAGTAGTTGGGAAGGAGTAGGACAAACCAGCAGTAAAATTGATCATTTTTAACCAACTATTGGGCCAAGGAGCGCTAAAATGCACAACCCAATAGTTGGGTTTGGAATAACCCAACATTGTAGTGAGCATAAGTCAGCTTTTGTGTTAAATAAATTCAACCCAATAGTTGGGTTATGAATCAACCAAAATTGAGTTAGAATAACTAAATTTTTGGGTTAAATAATTCAACCCAATAGCTTGGTTGGAAATAACCCAACATTAAGGTATCATAACTAAATTTTTGGTTAAATAATTCAACGCAAAAGTTGGGTTGAAAAAATTAACCCAAAATGTTGAGTTAAAATAACTCAAATAAGGGGTTTGTACTTTTCTGAACCAGCAGTTGGGTTAAAATTGGGTTATTTTTTAACCCAACATTTGTTAGTGTGGCTGTCCTGCTTTGCACAACACCTGTATCGGAGAGCTTTTTTCAGGTACTTGAGATGCAAATCCGATATCGGGACACCCCTATCAACTACCAAAGTAACAGCTCCACTCTACTAGATCACATCCCAATACTCAAGTGTCAGCAATGCAAACCCTCTACCCGCCTCTTAAGGGTCGTAAATGACCAAAAATCTCACCCTGTGTTTTAGTTATAGCAGCCTGCTGGGGTGGTCCTTCACCAGCCGCATCCCAGGGTGGGCTACCATCAGGCCGGCAGCAGCAGGCCAATGTGCCGCTTCTATTCTGGTCCCCAACCAGTAAGTGTATCGGTAGGGAGGGGGTAAAGAACCCAAAACGGAGGAACCTGTTGCCAGGGAAGGTATGCTCTAAACACATGGTGGTCTTGTTCTTCCTTCCTTTTTCAAAGCACTTAAGCCCATTTAAAGACAGAGGCAGGAATTTACAAGGTGCCACTGCAAAGTGCTTTTTAGAGTTCAAAGCGATACTGCAGCAAGGTCGCAGCGACAACTCTCCGCAGGTTATGTCACAAAAAGCGTATAGCAAGCAGCACACTGTAAAATGTTAGCGTTTGTCACAAAATGCATGATTTAGTAGGCTGCAGATTGTTTTTCCACTTCTCAGACAGAACATTCCGATGTTATGCGATAACCAAAACTCTGCGGCAGGATGTGGCCGCTCCTTTTCATCCCGTACATGAAAGATGGGGATCCATTTTTTCATATAAGCCCCCTTCATTGGATCGGGCCGCATTTGCGTAGAGTGGGCCACTTTCTGCCGCATTCCAGCTTTGACCAAATTCTTCGGGTGGTGTTCCCTCTCAACTGTATTTTTTTTTGTTCGAGTGGCTGCCGCCAGATTTGTGGCCTGTTGCGGTGCGACACAACAGCACCACAGGGAACTTCAGAAAGACTCCCTGGTTCAAACACAAAAGCTCATGGAGCATCTCACGGCACCATTTTAGTTTAGTTGAGGAGGAATGACCTGCCTCCCACATGCATGAATCACGAGGGGTTCAGTACTGTGGAGGTGGGTGGGTCGGGTGCACATGGTCACAAGCTGACACTTGCGTGACCCCAGTGACAGGTGCTGCGGTCAATGGCAGCTTGCTTAAATGTTTTCTGCTTCTTTTTTTTGTTGTGCTTTTTTTACAGGCCCAGTCAGCCTCGGTTTGTTTGTTGTTTTGCAGAAAGGCAGCAAACAAATGGTATGACATGACAGTGCTGCATATTGACACACTGCAAGGACTTTTTTGGACTATTGTGACATGAATGTTGGACGACAAAAGAAAAAGAGGTTATTTTTTTTATTTTTAGATTAGGGAAATGTGCCAGAACTGATATAATAGTTGCGTCTAAACCAGGCCTGGGCAATTATTTTGACTTGGGGGGCAAATTTTAGAGAGAAAAAAATGTGTTGGGGGGGGGGGGGGGGGGTATATCTATTTTTAGGAACACTGATACAAAACCCCACAATAATGTCTGATTGAAAGCTAAAAACATTATGACAGACCACCTAAAAAAACAGAATATAATTTTATATTTTTTACTGAATGAGACACCCAGAATGTACATGAAAATAAAGAATGTGGGATTTACAATATTGAACGATAAAACACAGAATATTGACAACATATGAACGTCACACCCCCTCTTGATTGTTATATTCTACAATCAAGGGAAACGCAACAAAAATGCAACAAACAGCCAAATATGAACGCAAAGGGTAAAAAAAAAAAAACCTCCTAAAATCGGTTGTATTACTAAGCTTTAGAACTTTGTTGTAAAAATCTCCTTCCACTTCTGTCCCTGACACCCGCATTTCAGGCTGTGGAAACGCTCCCCACCCACAGTGCTTGGTGCCTCGTCTGAGCTGCTTTGACTTAGATTACCATAGTAACTAGTATATCATGCAAAAGCGCAGATTCCAACCATTAAAACACTTTCTATAGTTCAAGACTTACGGTCATTTGAAAACATCACTGCACATCATAATGGCAGCTACAGATTCCTTTTTTAAAGATCTAAAAAGAATATTTGGGAATGTCCAGCGGATCAAATTGAAAAGCTTAACGGGCTGCATGTGGCCCCCAGGTCTTAATTTGCCCAGATCTGGTCTAAACATTCAGTGGCTATTTTAGTGACCTTTTTCAAATGGGTAAAAATGTGGAACTCACCAGAAAAAGTAGCCACTTATACAAGCCCTGGAAAAAAGTATGGAATCACCACACATAGAGGATAATCATTCAGTTGTTTAATTTTGTAGAAACTAATAGACAACAGACATGACTTATAGTCATTTCAAATGTCAACTTTTGGGTTTTAAGAAACGCTAAAAGAAATAATTTTTTTACAGCTTGTCCCTTTTTGGGTGGCGGGGGTGCAGGAGCCTATCCCAGCTGCTCTCGGGCAGAAGGCGGGGTACACCCTGGAAAAATCGTAATCACACTCACATTCCCACGCTAGGGCCAGTTTTTAGTTTTGCCAATCAACCTATCCCCAGGTGCATGTTTTTGGAGGTGGGAGGAAACCGGAGTACCCAGAGGGAACCCACGCAGTCACGGGCAGAACATGCAAACTCCACACAGAAAGATTTTCGAATGAAAGGTGATTCTTATTTGTAACAATTCTTAATCGATTCCAAAAAATTATTATATATTTTATATATATATATATATATATAATATATATATATATATATATATATATATATATATATATATATATATATATATATATATATATATATAAAATACATTTTTGATTTTATATATATATATATATATATATATACATACATATATATATATATATATACATATATATATATATATATATATATATATATACATATATATATATATATATATATATATATATATATATATATATATATATATATATATATATATATATATATATATATATATATATAGTATATATATATATATATATATATATATATATATATATATATATATATATATATATATATATATATATATATATATATATATATATATATATATATATATATATATATATAATACATTTTTGATTTTATATATATATATATACACTACCGTTCAAAAGTTTGGGGTCACCCAAACAATTTTTTGGAATAGCCTTCATTTCTAAGAACAAGAATAGACTGTCGAGGTTCAGATGAAAGTTCTCTTTTTCTGGCCATTTTGAGCGTTTAATTGACCCCACAAATGTGATGCTCCAGAAACTCAATCTGCTCAAAGGAAGGTCAGTTTTGTAGCTTCTGTAACAAGCTAAACTGTTTTCAGATGTGTGAACATGATTGCACAAGGGTTTTCTAATCATCAATTAGCCTTCTGAGCCAATGAGCAAACACATTGTACCATTAGAACACTGGAGTGATAGTTGCTGGAAATGGGCCTCTATACACCTATGTAGATATTGCACCAAAAACCAGACATTTGCAGCTAGAATAGCCATTTACCACATTAGCAATGTATAGAGTGTATTTCTTTAAAGTTAAGACTAGTTTAAAGTTATCTTCATTGAAAAGTACAGTGCTTTTCCTTCAAAAATAAGGACATTTCAATGTGACCCCAAACTTTTGAACGGTAGTGTATATATATATATATATATATATATATATATATATATATATATATATATATATATATATATATATATATATATATATATATATATATATATATATATATATATATATAAAATACATTTTTGATTTTATATATATATATATATATATATATATATATATATATATATATATATATATATATATATATATATATATATATATATATATATATAAAATACATTTTTGATTTTATATATATATATATATATATAAATATATATATATATATATATATATATATATATATATATATATATATATATATATATATATATATATATATATATATATATATATATATATATATATATATATATATTAGGGGTGTAAATGTGTATATAGAAAATATATGTATATATATTAGGGGTGTAAAAAAATAGATTTTCGAATGAATCGTGATTCTTATTTGTAACAATTATTATATATATATAAAACACCACGACTCATTGACTGGTCATTTGATAAGTGTGGGCACCCCTACGAAAGTAGTGGTGGTTTAAACAAACAACAGCCTTATCTGTTTTCCGTCTTGTCAAAGCAGCGTCTCATGTAAGACTGACTTCCAAATGGTCGCTTGTTGTTGTTCTTTTTCCTTAAAAGTAGCATTTGTGTACACAGCATGCATTGATTAGCTCCTGCATGCATGAGATCAACAAACCCTCCCTACCACCGCTAGCTCAACCCAAATAGCCCCATCCCCCTGATTCCTCGGATTCCTCCCTTGTTCTGGAAATATGCAAATTAGGCGCTGTCAGTGATTCCCTTTGAACTTTTTATTTGGTCACAGGCTAAGAGGAATCACAGAGGTGGAGAGCAGGAACCGCAAAGCCCTTGGCCGCTCTTCTCCCACCATCTGCTGGACCTCATTTCATTTGAATAATAAATGATAGCCCTTTATTAAAAAAAATCTCCCTCTGATTCAGCTTCTTTAGTAGTTCAAGGAAGAGCGACCATCATGGTTTAGAAGGCTGAGGGGGGGGGGGCAACAGCTTGCAGATGGCCTCGAACCTTTAAAGACCATGCAGAATTCCCAAAACCGAATTGCATTCTGTTGACACTGAAGCTTTTAAAAATATGTTTCCTGCAGCCTGTGTTTTCCCTCTCAAAGAACAAAACGATACCCGAAAGGATTTACGTGCTCAGTCAATTCACTTAAATGCAAAACAAGAACAGAAAAAGGTTGCATCCAAGAATAGATGCTATCAGCAGGATGTGTGCAAGTGGCTTCATTCTTCTCGTGGTTGATGGCCACCAGATAAGAATGGTGCTCTCGTGGCATATGACGCTTCCCAGACTTGCGGGAACAGGACTAAGTGCAAACCCAAGGACTAGACATCACGGGTCCCCAAACTACGAATCCGGCCCGCCAGAGTCCGCAACCTGGCCCGCGAGACGTCCAAAGTAATTATTTATTTATTGTTTTTAAACCTGTCTCGTCCAGCTTCTCAGGCAAATCATTTTGTTGATGTAAATTCCTTATTTGTATTTGACTTTGCTAAATGTTTGGATATATTTAGTGTTTGAAGCACCCGGACCAGAAGAAGATGGGAGCGGAAATTGTGGGGATAAGACAACAACATCAACAACAAAAATATATATACCGTATTTTCCGGGCTATAAGGCGCACTTAAAATAGTTGTTTATCTTCTCAAAACTCGACAGTGCGCCTTATAACCCGGTGCGCCTAATGTACAGAATAATTTGGTTTTGCTTACCGACCTCAAACCTATTTTATTTTGTACATGGTGAAATGATAAGTGTGACCAGTAGATGGCAGTCACACAGAAGAGATATGTGTAGACTGCAATATGACTCAAGTAAACAACACCGAATCTGTACCCCCCCCCCCTCCACGAAGGAGAGGGTGGCAGAGCAGAAAAGAAACGGCAGATCAACCGTTGAAGAGGTTCATTTAGCCTACTAATGTGTATTTATAAATGGTTGATTTATATAGGCTAGTAAGGTAAAGTTTTGTACCTGACTGAGGAAGGCTGCAGAAGCTAGATAGCCGAAACTTGTCAGGTACAAAACTTTACCTTACTAGCCTATATAAATCAACCATTTATAAAAGGCAGATCAACTGGTCTAAAAGGGGAATCTATTTAAATGCTAGAGTATACAAATGAGTTTTAAGATGGGACTTAAATGCTTCTACTGAGGTAGCATCTCTAACTGTTACCGGGAGGGCATTCCAGAGTACTGGAGCCCGAATAGAAAACGCTCTATAGCCCGCAGACTTTTTTTGGGCTCTGGGAATCACTACCCAGGTAACACCTAACGTTAACGTAACGTTCCCTTATGGTTCTCTTTTGGTTATGCAAGATGAGAACGTTCTAAGAACATTCTAAGAACGTTCAACGGTCTTAGAACATATTAAAAAATATGGTTTTTTTTATATGTTCTAAGAACGTTCTTAGAACGTTCTTTGAACGTTCTCATCTATATACCAAATATAATTTGCCTGCAATGGAAACAGCAACTGTTAGGCTTTTATAAGTGTTTTTTTCGCAACTTTACTTTTTATACAGTATGTTGTAACGTTTCCCTAACTTTCTGCGAAAGTGTTGTGTTTTGTGAACAATCTGACGCCGGCTGAGTCAAGGCTGCACGCACAGCAGGTGGCGGTAATGCACACACAAGGTTGCTTGCCAACCGCCATGAAAATCAGAAGAAGAAGAAGAAGAAGGAGAAGAAGAAGAAGACTACACACATGCACAATTGAAGCTGCTCCGTGAGACAAAGAAGGACGAAGGCTAACTACTTCCAGAATCCCGATTTTAAAGCAATTTGGTGCGCCATCCATTTATCACAAGTAAGTACAGAAAGAGTGAAATACGAAGCACGTTTTTGTATAACAATTTCCAACCTACATGATTAATTTCAGACCATTTTACGGTTTTAGCGTTGTGTACGGCGCTAACTAGCATACATTTCTCGTGCAGGTTGGCTGTTATAAAGTTTCCAAACTGACCAAAGACCAACGAATGACTTCTAAAGAAGGGTGGATTTATTTGTAGTTTAGTTAAACAATAATTTGCCCCGTCAGTGATATGGTTTGAATGCTGCCTGAACGTTCCGAATTTGGCAGACACGGTGAGGACAATGCTGAGGAAAATTGCCACAACAAAGTCCTGGAGCAGCTTGGCCTCCGTGGAAAGTCAGGAAAAGTGGCGTTTGAGGACTTGCCCCTTTACAGAATAATAAATAGTAAGTGTTAATAATAGGTTTGCATCTTTGAACATATGTTGCATGTATGCTCACAAGGTCGATCTATCTGTTATTATTACAGTATTTATTCTAAAGGGAATTCTAAATTGTGCTGGTGATTGCAGAGGCATGCAGGGGTGTTTACAAGCAGATGACCACAGCTGAAGTGGATTGTGAGCTTGGAGAGGTCCTGAAACTGGCCACTTTTCGAAAGGGAGGTTCAAAATTTGAGGTACGAAGAAGATAAGATATCCCAATTTTGAATTCCCATTTTATTGAAGTTCCACTGCATGTCTTTTGAATTTGCAATTATAACTACTTGCAGGAGAAGAGGAGGAATTAAGAGGGAGGACAAAAAAGGAAAAAGAAACAAGCAAAAGAACAGAGTGAGATGAGAGGTAAATGATAAAGTAATTATGCCAATGTTTTAATTCAATTCAATTAATCTACATTCAAGTGCTGTCTTTGTTGTATTTCTGATAATTATTTACTTCCAGGATTTGGGTTTCCCTGCTTGGGCTGCTGCCCCCGCGACCCGACCTCGGATAAGCGGAAGAAGATGGATGGATGGATGGATGGATGGATGGATGGATGGATGGATTTACTTCCAGGAAGAGAACCAAGAAGGGGCAGGATACACTGACGCGCACGACCAAGACCACTGCATTCCATTCCATTTATAAATGATAAATGGGTTATATGTCAAAGCGCTTTGAGTACCTTGAAGGTAGAAAAGCGCTATACAAGTATAGCGCTTTTCTACCTTCAAGGTACTCAAAGCGCAATTGACAGTATTTCCACATTCACCCATTCACACACACATTCACACACTGATGGAGGGAGCTGCCATGCAAGGCGCTACCAGCACCCATCAGGAGCAAGGGTGAAGTGTCTTGCCCAAGGACACAACGGACGTCCCTAGGATGGAAGAAGGTGGGGATTGAACCCCAGTAACCATCAACCCTCCGATTGCTGGCACGGCCACTCTACCGACTTCGCCACGCCGTCCCCATTTTTGTATTATATCACTAATAAAGAATTATTTCTGTTGAAATCACTATCACAAATAAAGAATTAATTCTGTTGAAATTTCTGTTTGAGTGCTATTCCTGACAATATAGCATAAAAACAGATGTAAATAGCATGTTCCTAAACCGTTCCCTAAACGTTCTAGCCAAACGTTCTTGGCTAACATTCTGCTAACCAAGCAAGAACTCCACAACCAAACGTTCTTTGAACGTTATAAACGAACGCTCCCAGAACAATGCCACAACGTTCTCCTAACGTTCACATAACGTTCACATAACGTTCCCTTGTTACCTGGGTAATAAGCCGGAGTTCTTTGAACGCAGATTTCTTGCCGGGACATATGGTACAATACAATCAGCAAGATAGGATGGAGCTATTTTATACGTAAGTAGTAAAACCTTAAAGTCACATCTTAAGTGCACAGGAAGCCATTGCAGGTGAGCCAGTATAGGCGTAATATGATCAAACTTTCTTGTTCTTGTCAAAAGTCTAGGCTCTACATTGGGATATTTTTAGACCGTACCACCCATTCCTATGGGAACATGAGTGTCAATTTAAACCAAATTGTTTTATTGTATATTTGGGATAAGGCACAACACCATCCATCCATCTTTTTCCGCTTATCCGAAGTCGGGTCGCGGGGGCAGCAGCTTAAGCAGAGAGGACCAGACTTCCCTCTCCCCAGCTCTTCCCGGGGATCCTGAGGTGTTCCTAGGCCAGCGGGAAGACATAGTTTCTCCATTGTGTCGTGGGTCTTCCCCGTGGTCTACAGGGAGGCGTTCCGTGCAACACAAATATGTAAAAAAAAAAAATTTGATAATAACATTTCTGAAGAATTTATATCATTATATTTAATAGTGAAGTCTAATTTTTGGAATTGGGGACAGGCAACAAATACTATTTTTCCAGTGAGCGAGGTAGATTAGATTAATCTTTTCAATAGTGTTGAATAAATATCCAATTAATTCAATATAGAGGACACTTTGCGCTGTAAAAAAAAAAATTATAGGTCATTTTATGGTGAATGTATTACTGCTGTCAAATGAAAAAATCCTTAATCATATTAATCACACTTTACTTTATTACCTGCTCGCCTAATTTAATCAACTTTAAAAAGATATTTGGACACAAATGCAATTGTATTTGTCAGAATGTCCTTTAAATGTTTTACTTGAATGCATATCATTTATTTGCTCAAAACTTGCTAACGTTTTCATTAAAGTTTCATCAGGGTGTATTTTGCAGCAACATTTGTCAGAGTCTCCTCACTAATCTTTGCACTGACGTGTGCATTGATCTGATCACTGTCTGTATACAGTAACAACCTGCCGCCTTTCAGGTAACATCCATATTTGAGGTAAAGGAGCATGTGCGGTCATAATAAATTGCGTGAGTAATCTGCGTGTATACCGTATTTTTCGGACTATAAGGCGCACTTAAAATCCTTTCATTTTTTTCAAAAATCGACAGTGTGCCTTATAACCCGGTGCGCCTAATGTACAGAATAATTCTGGTTGTGCTTACCAACCTCGAATCAATTTTATTTGGTACATGGTGTAATTATAAGTGTGATGAGGTGTTTAAAAAATTGAGCGCGCTCCACCCTAACAAGGCCACCGGCCTTGATAATATTCCCTCCAGATTCCTCAGGGACTCTGCCTCCATCATTGCCCCGATCATCACGTACATAATAAACCTATCAATTACACAAGGCCAAGTACCAAAAGATTTTAAGATAGCAAGAGTAACTCCCCTCTTTAAAAAAGGAAGCAAATTGGAACCTGGCAACTACCGACCTGTTTCTATTCTCAGCTCCATTTCGAAAGTAATGGAGAAAATAGTTTATGAACAGGTCGATAGTTACCTTGCCACTAATAAACTCATGTACAAATTCCAATCCGGCTTCAGAACTAACCACTCCACTGACACATGCCTTCTCTATCTGACCGACCACATCAAACATGAGGTGGACGCGGGCAAATACTGCGGCATGGTCATGCTGGACCTTCAGAAGGCCTTTGACACAGTTAACCACGCTATACTGTTGGATAAGCTCAGAGCAATCGGATTTAACAAAACCTCTTGGAGCTGGATGCAGTCTTACTTGGAGGGGAGGGAGCAGGTGGTAGAGGTGAACGGCACCGTGTCCCCCCCCCCTCTCGGTGAGCTGTGGAGTCCCCCAAGGCAGTATATTGGGACCTTTACTGTTCCTAATATACATAAACGACATGTCATCGGCATGCGACTGTAAATTGTTTTTGTTTGCGGATGACTCTGCCTTGCTGGTATCCGGCAAGGACAAGTCACAGGTGGAGAAAATCCTCAGTGCTGAGCTCTGTAGAACTTGCACCTGGCTCGCTGACAACAAGCTATCCATCCACTTGGGTAAAACAGAATCCATCCTGTTTGGGTCCCACATCAAACTTAAGAGAGTCAATGACTTCACCATAAAATTAGGTGACAGTGTCATCACCAGGAAAGATGAGGTCACCTACCTAGGTTCCATTCTAGAGGCTAACCTTTCCTGTGATAAAATGGCAACCAAGGTAATCAAAAAGGTTAACCAACGAACGAGATTTCTCTACAGAATTTCCTCTCTGGTCAACAAAAGCACCTTGAGGATTCTGGCGGGAACTCTCGTTCAACCCTTTTTCGATTACGCATGCACCTCCTGGTACCCTACCACCTCCAAAACCCTCAAATCTAAACTCCAAACATCTCAGAACAAGCTAGTCAGGTTACTTCTAGACCTCCACCCCAGATCCCACTTCACTCCTACCCACTTCTCTAAAGTGGGCTGGCTCAAGATGGAGGACAGAGTAAAACAACTTGCACTGAGCCTAGTCTATAAAATCCGCTACACCTCCCTGATACCGAAGTACATGTCAAACTACTTCCTTAACGTAAATGACCGCCATAACCACAACACCAGGGAGAGCTCCACTAACCACGTTAAACCCAGATTCCGAACTAACAAAGATCTTAACTCATTCTCTTTCTATGCCACATCAATGTGGAATGCGCTCCCAACAGGTATAAAAGAAAGGGCATCTCTATCCTCCTTCAAAACCGCAATAAAAGTTCACCTCCAGGCAGCTACAACCCTAAACTAACACCCTCCCCGGATTGCTAATAATCAAATGTAAACAATCAAATGCAGATACTTTTTCTTTTTCTTATGCCTTCTGATCTCTCTCTCTCTCTCTCTCTCTCTCTCTCTCTCTCTCTCTCTCTCTCTCTCTCTCTCTCTCTCTCTCTCTCTCTCTCTCTCTCTCTCTCTATGTCCACTACTTGATGTCCATATCCCCCCCACCCCCCCACCCCCCCTCCCTCCACACCCCTGATTGTAAATAATGTAAATAATTCAATGTGATTATCTTGTGTGATGACTGTATTATGATGATAGTATATATGATAGTATATATCTGTATCATGAATCAATTTAAGTGGACCCCGACTTAAACAAGTTGAAAAACTTATTCGGGTGTTACCATTTAGTGGTCAATTGTACGGAATATGTACTTCACTGTGCAACCTACTAATAAAAGTCTCAATCAATCAATCAAACCAGTAGATAATAGTCACACATAAGAGATATGTGTAGACTGCAATATGACGCCAGTAAACAACACCAAAACTTTAAATGTTCCATAATATTTCTAATATAAAGTAGCGTAAAGTGCTAACTTATATCTTGCTATGGAAGCGCTAAAAACTACCAGTGTAGTGGGTTTACATAATTCACCCACGGAACTTTAGTTATTAGAGAGTTCCGGTCGGACAGTTTTTCACAGGACACATTGTTGTTGCATTAGTGAGCCACGGATGAGAAGATGCTGCTCTGTTGTTGATTTACGTAAAGTCTGAAGCTATGTCTACTCTAAGCCGGATAACCCCTTAAATGAATAATTATTTAGCCTAAGCATCGTGTGAGCCACACTAAACCATCGTTTCAGGTAACACTCCTTGGAAAAATGTTTACATGGGTAAGTGCGCCGTGTATTTCTTGAATCTCCGGCTCTTAGCTTTGTATGGACTCATTGATCGTTTACGAACTGAGTTCGGAGAGGAAGTGACGCCAGAAAGACTGCGCCCCACACAGGAAGTGACGTCAGAAAGAACACGCCACAGCCTGCTTCACAATAAAGCGGTTTCGTAACTCGGAGGTAACCACTGGAAATATGGAGGCGGGTCATCCAGACATGCCCGTGTTTCTCCTTCAGTCTATACCAGGGGTGGGCAATTAATTTTTACCGGGGGCCGCATGAGCAACCCGAGCACTGCTGGAGGGCCACACCGACAATATTTCAATTAAATTTTGCTTAAATTATTTTTGATATACCGTAAGATAAAAAATTATAATATTTTCATTTAACCTAACTTATCTTTATACAAAAGCAGATGGCTTTTGATGGTTTTATTTTAAACACTTTCTTACACAACACTTCCTGATGCAATGCAAAAATTTCAATTTCTGTCACTTTATCCTGCCGCCTCTTTGTTGTGAACGTAGCACGCCTGTAAGGTGATTGGCGAAGAAGGAGGAAGCGTTGCTGTTGTGGAAATGAGGAGTGAGGATAGATGTGCGTGTGGAAAGAACGAGATAAGTTGGGCTGTGTTAGTATAGGTTGCTCAATAAAAGTTTAAAAAGTGCGTCAGACTTGGTGTGCACTTTTTCTGGACGCTACAATTGATGTCAGAAGTGGGATGAAATGCCTCCCAGTTCGCCTTGCCATCAAACCTGGGAGTCTTCATTGAGGGCGGAATTCCCCTATGGCAAGCAGCGTGCGCTGCACCTGTAGACACTGCCTCTCTCCTTCCTCTCTCTCTCTCTCTCTCTCTCTCTCTCTCTCTCTCTCTCTGTCTCTCTCTCTCTCTCTCTCTGTTGCGAGCTCCTCACGTGGCACGTACCTCTCGATGACGTAGCAGGCTGAGCACACAAGCAGCGTAGTATGCGCAAAGTTTTACTTCTGCCACCAATTGTAGCGTCCAGAAGAAGTGCACACCAAGTCTGACGCTCTTTTTAAACTTTTATTGAGCAAGCTATACTAACACAGCTCAACTTATCTCGTTCCTTTCACACTCACGTCTATCCTCACTCCTCATTTACGCAACTCAAGAACACAACATCAACGTCAGCAGGTCGTTACACTGTATTCTTTAAACACAGCAACATGTGTACTACAAATTAAGCACACGGCTTTACCTTTATTTGGCAGTCCATGTCTTGTTGAAAACACGCCATTCGTCATCACCTTTTCTTTTTTTAGCGTCTCGGGGATAACCGGGCATCACTTGTCGCTGTGCGCCTTCACTAACAGGACATACGCCCATAAATAACACTTTTCAAAATAAAAGCAGCACAGTTGTATTGCACGCATGACATAGATGTTTTTTTAAATTTATTTTGTAATTTGTGATTGCCGCTGCGCGCACGAGCATACGTCCACACGGAAGTCATACAAATAACGCTTTTCAAAACAAAAGCAGCACCGTTGTATTGCACACTCGAAATAGATACTTTTTAAAATGTATTTTGTAATTTATGATTGGCCTCACGCGGGCCGGACAGGGACGTACAAAGGGTCGGATGCGGCCCGCGGGCCGCAGAATACCCAGGTCTGGTCTATACAGACGCTTGTGGAAATCACACATGAATACCTTAAGAGAAAGCGATTGCAGCTATTTGGGATACAACACTTCTCAGACGGCAAGATAACTTTCCAATGTCCAGGTCAGCTGTGATTCTACTCACCGAAAAACTTTGTCCATTTGTTGAAGGAGAGACAACGAGAATGCGAGCTCCCGTGAATGTGATAAAAAAAGGTAGCGTGTGCTTTGTATTACCTGGCCGTCGAGGGAAGACTAACTACGGAAAACGGCGAATGCTTTTGGACTGGCAAAGCAGACTGCATCAGCTATTGTCCGCCATGTATGTCGCGGACTCAACATCTAGGTCCAGAGTATGTAAAGTCACCAAAAACGAATGGACAATGAAGGTGAAGGCAAAAGAGTGAGGAGTGTCCTGACCAGACATCTAGATCCCTAGATTGATTGATGTAAAATGTTCTTTATCACATTGTGTACTTTCACGTGTCCATTCGATTAATTTATGATGGTTCAGGTGTGATTCACTACAATAGGGCCCCACAGCACACTGGATTCCAGTTAATTGAAAAACCACAGCACTGGATATTGTTCAGATAAGATAAATTTAATTTAAGAAATTGCACACAAAGCAACACTGGAGGTGACTATGATGTGCGCATTTTCTGCGCATGTGTACTAGGTCGCGTTGCGCCATTGTGTGTGTGTGGACAAGAATAAGGTTAGGTGGGATTTACCCTGGATAACCTTAGCTGGCTTAGTGTAGAAGGTACCTGAATGTCATTAAAACAGTTAGCTCCATCTTTTGACACTTCTTCCACTCCCATCCTTGCACGCTACACCGCTACAACAAAGATGACGGGGAGAAGACGCTGTCGAAGGTGAGCCACGTAAATGAGACCGGCCACAAAACGGCGCATCCCGAAGCGAATGTCAGAAAGCGACTTGAAGATGATCTGTAAAACATCATCTATGCAACATTTTGACCAAAGAACCACCATTACATGTTATGTAGACACTGGTTTAAATGTAACTTAGATATTGGGTTTCACTATGTAAAAGCGCTTTGAGTCACTAGAGAAAAGCGCTATATAAATATAATTCACTTCACTTCACTAGACCAAAAGATAGTGTTTTAAATGTAGAAAAAAATAAATAAATATACACTACCGTTCTAAAGTTTGGGGTCATATTGAAATGTCCTTATTTTTGAAGGAAAAGCACTGTACTTTTCAATGAAGATAACTTTAAACTAGTCTTAACTTTAAAGAAATACACTCTATACTTTGTTTAATGTGGTAAATGACTATTCTAGCTGCAAATGTCTGGTTTTTGGTGCAATATCTACATAGGTGTATAGAGGCCCATTTCCAGAAACTATCACTCCAGTGTTCTAATGGTACAATGTGTTTGCTCATTGGCTCAGAAGGCTAATTGATGATTAGAAAACCCTTGTGCAATCATGTTCACACATCTGAAAACAGTTTAGCTTGTTACAGAAGCTACAAAACTGACCTTCCTTTGAGCAGATTGAGTTTCTGGAGCATCACATTTGTGGGGTCAATGAAACGCTCAAAATGGCCAGAAAAAGAGAACTTTCATCTGAAACTCGACAGTCTATTCTTGTTCTTAGAAATGAAGGCTATTCCACAAAATTGTTTGGGTGACCCCAAACTTTTGAACGGTAGTGTATTTTTATATATATATATATATATATATATATATATATATATATATATATATATATATATATATATATATATATATATATATATATATATATATATATATATATATATATATATGACCCCTTTAATGCGCCCTATAATCCCGTGCGCCTTTTGTATGAAAAAAACTCTGACTAGACCCGCTCATTGGCAGTGCGCCTTATAATCCGGTGCGCCCTATGGTCCGGAAAATACTGTACATGATTAATGCAATATTTTTTTAGGAGTCATAAAACTTGAGTTAAATCGTTACATTCGTTATTTTTGATACCATGGCACCCATTGTGTGAAATGTCCCTCCTACACTCCTACTGTGTCTACAGGATCACGTTACTCATCAAATCGTCAATCAGATATCACATAAATGCCACTAATGGGATATTTTCCAAACATTCTGCTCCAGTGGCACATGACATTACACAAACTGGGTTGAAAAGAGTCGTGTCCGTGACGGTAAAACTCAAAGTTAGCCTCACGCAGATGTGAGCCTAATTAAAGCCGCTGGCCTCTGCCCTCTTTCATATTATGTGTACTTCCCGTTGCCACATTTGGGTGTTGCAACATGTGCTGGCCAATTGATCGGAGCCTCGTTCCCCCCTCATCTCCATTCCTCCTTTCAGCGCAGCTCAAATGGAAAACTGGTGCGTGATTAGCATGTGCATGCTTGAATTCAGGCCATTATAATTTCCACTAAAAATAATGTTAACAAGATGCTAATCTCCCAAAAAGCAAACAAACGACGTCCTACACGTTCATTTTTTTCCTTCTTTTTGGCAGTAGAACGTCATTCTACTTATTGGAAACGAATGTCCTGATGGTTCTGTCACAAGCAAAGGGGTGGTGGGAGTACGCAGAAAGTACATAAATCTGCTCCCCCACTGTGCGCCTCCGCTGGCTTTTAGAGTGATTGACCTCTATAGGTTTCCAGAAGCCAGGAAACAGAAGAGTGCCCTTGACTTACTCGGTATGAAAGAGGGAGGGAAGGGCAAAAAAGGAAAAGTGCTCTAAAAACCCGAGGGATCATTCGGGGCAGTGAAGCAGGTTGTTCCATTTCCGCTTGTTTAAAAAGCGGCTGCCATCCTCGTGGAGTTGGACCCATCTGCCTCGGAGAGCAACAATGGGAGCCAGCTGGAATTAATGAAACAATTGTTAGCACGACTCATAATTAAGCAGCTCTTTAAGAAGATTTGCATGGGTAAAATATACATTAGGTCCAAAGCAGACACATGGCGACGGCCTCCAGGGCCTCCTGAGCGCCTGAGCCCCTCCCTCTCCACTTCCCTTGCAATCCCCACTGTTATTGGTGTTAATGACAAAAAGCGTTCCTACCGGCTTCCAATTTAGCGCTAAAACGTCACCAAGCAGCGCCGTGCAAAGTGCAAGTGCGGCTAATGGCCGGAATTAGCACAAGCCTGCACCGTGAAAACATTTCGCAGTGTCACCTTTGATCAAGTACAGGCCAGACACATTTTAATGGAACTAACGGGAAGCAGCGGGGGGCACGCTGAGACTCCTTCTCTGTTTAATGAGACATTTGTGATGCAGCACCTTTGAGGAAACATCAAGTAAGGCTATGGCCTTGTTTACACTAAGCCGGATAAGGTTGTCCAGGATAAATCACACCTAACCTTATCCGTGTCCATACGCACACAATGCCAACGTTTAAGACCCCCGTACCTCTCCGTCAGCCGGCGAAACGCGACCTATTACGCATGCGCGGAATATGCGCACGTCATAGTCACCTCCAGTGTTGCTTTGTGTGCAAGTTCTTAAATTTAACTTATCTGAACAATATCCAGTGTTGTGGTATTTCAATTAACTGGAATCCAGTGTGCTGTGGGGCCCTATTGTAGTGAATCACACCTGAGCCATCATAAATTAATCAAATCTTTATTAGACACGTAAACAATGTGATAAGGAACATTTTACATTAATCTAGGGATCGAGATATCTGGTCAGGACACTCCTCACTCTTTTGCCTTCACCTTCATTGTCCATTCGTTTTTGGTGACTTTACATACTCTGGACCTAGACGTTGAGTCCGCGACATACATGGCGGACAATAACTGATACAGTCTGCTTTGCCAGTCCAAATGCATTCGCCGTTTTCCTCGACGGCCAAATATTACAAAGCACACGCTACCTTTTTTATCACATCCATGGGAGCTCGCATTCTCGTTGTCTCTCCTTCAACAAATGGACAAAGTTTTTCGCTGAATAGCATCACCGCAGACCCGGCCGGACATTGGAAAGTTCTCTTGCCGCCTGAGAAGTGTTGTATCCCAAATAGCTGCAATCGCTTTCTCTTAAGGTATTTATGTGTGATTTCCACAAGCGTCTGTACAAGTAGAAGAAGGAGAAACATGGGCATGTCTGGATGACTCGCCTTCATATTTCCAGTGGTTAGCTCTGGTTGTTATGAAACCGCTTATTATGAAGCTGGCTGTGGCGTGTTATTTCTGACGTCACTTCCTGTGTGGGCGGAGTCTTTCTGGCATCACTTCCTCTCCAAACTCACTTTGTAAACGATCAATGAGTTCATACAAAGCTAAGAGCCGGATATTCAAGAAATACACGGCTGACTTACCCGTGTAAAAATGTGTCGGAGGAGAGGGACCTTAAACGCTGGTTTAGTGTGGCTGAAATGGGGCTTAGGCTAAATAATTATTCGTTTAAGGGGTTAAACGCCTTAGTGTAGACATGGCCTAACCCGGATAACCCCTTAAACAAATAATTATTTAGCCTAAGCCCCGTTTCAGCCACACTAAACCATCGTTTAAGGTAACCCTCCTTGGATAATTTTTTACACGGGTAAGTGCGCCGTGTATTTCTTGAATCGTTGGCTCTTAGCTTTGTATGAACTCATTGATCGTTTACAAACTGAGTTCAGAGAGGAAGTGACGTCAGAGAGAACGTGCCACAGCCAGCTTCATAACAACCGGAGCTAACCACTGGAAAGATGGAGGCGAGTCATCCTGACATGCCCGTGTTTCTCATTCTTCTACATATATGCTTGTGGAAATCACACATGAATACCTTGAGAAAAGAAAACGCCCGATTGCAGCTATTTCGGATACTACACTTCTCAGACGGCAAGAGAACTTTGGAATGTCCAGGTCAGCTGTGATTCTACCTACCGAAAAACTTTGTCCATTTGTCGAAGGAGAGTCAACGAAAATTTGGGCTCCCGTGGATGTGATAAAAAAAAGTAGCGCGTGCTTTGTATTACCTGGCTGTCAAGGGAAGACTAGTAAGGCTTAATGGCAAGGACTACTTCCTGGCTATTGAAAAACCAAGGACAAAATGAAATTAATGCATACTTGCAATTGAGACTCCGAAGGGTAAGGAAATAACAACTGAACAGCACAGTTATCATTATCAGCTCAGTGTTAAATGTTAAATAAAAAATGTCGTATTGTTAACAAATCAATATTTATTATCACACAAACACACACAAAAAGTACCTAAAATTGGTTGGCCTACAGTGAGTACCGATACTGTACCGGTAACAGGAATTAGTACCATACTGATTCAAATGTGAAAGGTACCCATCTCTGGTATCATGTCCTTGATAAGAGGTTTTATCTGTCATCCATCCATCTATCCACTTCCTACCGCTTGTCCCTCTTGGGGTTCCAGGGTAGGGGGCTGCACTCTGTCGTCATAAAAACACTGAGCTTTAAATGGTAATGGTAAATGGGTTATATAGCGCTTTTATACCTTCAAGCGAGCCTTTGTGTGGAGCCAACAAGTGAGGGAATTATGTGTTGCTAATGAACATCTTTTTGGGACACATGTTCCTGTTAGAACAACATTAATGTCTTATCAAACTTGAAGGTGACTTATGACATTTATGACCCTCTATTGTGCTTCAAACCCTGACTGAGAACATGGCATTGGTCCATTAACCGACATATTTAAATACTCAAAGCGGCCTTTTATCTGAATATTCCAACATGCGAGGAACACATGTGATTCTGGTCCAGATACTAATAAATCACACACACTTACATGTCATAAAATAAAGGTGCTGTAAAAAAGAGCAGAAGGCTATCTGCTGAGACTAATATATTATGAATTGCAAATATCCTTTATAGCTTCAACAAAGTTTTAACTACATGAGCAGACGCTAGCTTACATTTTATTTATAGACTCAGTGTTTGCTCCTGTAGTCTGTATGATGAAAGAGAGAGAGAGAGAAGGTGCAGTCTCTGCATCGCGGTTACGCAACTATTAAAATAATCAGCCTCGGCGGGCATAAGGATGAAGACACGTTGAAGTACGTAAACATGTTCCCTGCACTGCAAACAGTTGCAAGCACAAGGCCAACTGTAGCACACGGTTTTGACGACACGCGTCTTCTTTCGACTACCGACACTTTTGGAGGCATCCGGAGTCATGTTCTTAGTGCAAATATGAAGAGACTTGGCACGCATTTATCTGACAGTCCAGAATTAAGGGAGGTAAACAGCATCCTGAGCTGCTCGCCGGAGGAGAGAGAGTCAGAGAGATGGAGTAGAGGGGGAGTCAGAGAGAGACAGAGAGGGGGGAGGGTGTTGAGGGGAGAAGGGGCCCCCGGCAAACTGCCCTGGCTTTGTTTACAACAAAAAGCCATTGTTTGATGTGGCCGTGCGGCCAGCACCAAAGCTCTTTCTCCCACAGGATGCACTGCGGGGAAAAAGCCAGACAGAGGCCACTGCTAGATGACTTCCACTACCCCCCTGATGCCCCAATGCAAACTGGGACTGTGAGCTAAGTCTTCCTCCGGCTTTTCGGGTGACTTAGACGAATTCCAGCGTCAAAATAATGTACGACAGTGGAACCACAATCTGTAATTTGCTGTCAAACTTTGTGTCTTATTTATTATCTTTTTTATGTGATAAATCTTCCAGACAAAAATAATACAGGATTACTTATTTAAAAATGTAAATACAATTTTAGTTGTCTGGCACAGTTTTGTTTTCTTGGTGCACATTGTTGTCGGGCAGAATACAACAGCTCAATAGCCAGCTGTTAGAGACTCTCGCCGCGTTCTTTTGTCGAACAGTCAGAGGTCGGATCTTCTAGAAGTTTTCACAAGCATTTATTATAACAGGTCACAGGTAAATGTTACAGCGTTGGTCTCACTCCAGCAAAAGTCTGTCGACTGAATACGTAGGTCTCCGCTAGAAGTGAGTCCCGATCAATATTTCTTCACTCTCTTTATATTAAAAGAGGAGACAAGTCCAATCGGTCAAAGAGTCCATGGTTTTCCGAGGATGAGCCCAAGGAAAAAGAAGCTACAAGAGTTCAGGAGGATCTGGTTCAGTCCAAGGCTATCGATGAGGAGTATTTGTGTTAAAAGAATGTGTAGCTAACTAAAATGATTACATTTAAAAAATATTAATATCTGAGTTAGTTCTTCCTTTTCAAGAATTTGACCTTTTTACCTTATTTATGAAGGCTTTGAGGTGACTTGGGGTATGTTACACAGAGTCTTACAGCCTTGTACCTCTGATTAACCAAAACACACTTCAAAGTCTCCAAAACAATCGATAGTATTAGCAGCTAGAGTGAAGGTCAGATATATACTATATTTGCTAAAGTTGCTTTAACATTCCAACACGGCCATGCTCACAAGTAGCGTTGGGCATCGAGCATCTATGGGAACCAAGTCTTAGATTCCGACTCTCCCAGAACCGCCAGAATTTTTAAACATTGATTCCGTAACGACAGGGTCGCATTTTACTGCGTGAATCATTCTCCCAGGATGCAGACAGAAGTCCGGAGGCAAGGTGCAGGTAAAGAAATGACTTATTCGTCATAAATCAAAACAAACAAAACAAACGTGCCGATAGCACGGAGAGCTAAGGAAAAAGGCTAGCGCGAAAGCTTAGCATATCAACAGGCATAGGAATCAAACAAAGTAGACGTCGTAACTGTTGCATGGAAGCAAATAAGAAAGCCAGACCGTGTGTAGCGAAAACAGGAATAAGTAGTTCTCTGATTAGTGTCCGGCAGCAGGTGAGCGTGCCGAACACTAATCAGAGCCAAGTGAAACCAATCTGCACCCATCCATCCATTTTCTACCGCTTTTTCCCTTCCGGGTTGCGAGGGGTGCTGGAGCCTATCGCAACTGCACACGGGCAGAAGGCAGGGTACACCCTGGACAAGTCGCCACCTCATCACAGGGCCAACACAGATAGACAGACAACATTCACACACTAGAGCCAATTTAGTGTTGCCATTAAACCTATCCCCAGGTGCACCCATGGCAACCAAAACACAAACCCAGGGGTGCTCAAAACAGGAACTGAGGGAGTCAAAAACTAAACAAAACATGATCCGAGCAACGGATCATGACAGATTCCTGCCGACCGGATGAAATTAGTAGTCTTTTGTTTAGTTATTTTCTACTATAGACATTATTTTGCTCAAACAACTATATGCAATAAAAGAGAATAAAGGCCTAGTTCAGGGGTCTCAATCTTCAATTTGGCCCGCGAAACGACAGTACGAATTGAGACAACAGCACGAGTTCAATTTCAATATAACCAACTTGCCCGTGCGGCGTGTTTTCACATCAAATTTGAAATACGCAGGGGTCTGACAGTTTACAATTTGCCATCTTGTGGACAATGTAAGACACTCAGGTCAGTGACCATGATGTGTACTTTCTTGATAGGACAAGCACAACATTTATTTATATGACCCACTGAACTTTGTGGATATAAAAAATAAAATGTCCCATCACCATAAAAAATTATAAATTACAGCCATTCAAATCCATTGCAAGGCATGATGGGAAAAATGTAAAACACTCTCTCCACACTTATCCATGTTTGACTTTTAGCTGTTTGATATTTCTGATTGATTGCAAAGTTTTAAAGAAGTCGTCACAGAAGTAAACGAGGTAGAAATTGAACATTCACATACTCTAAATATTCAATTATAATAATTCTTAATCATATATCCATTATATTATTATAATATGTACATATATATATATATATATATATATATATATATATATATATATATATATATATATATATATATATATATATATATATATATATATATATATATATATACACACATATATATATATATATACATATATATACACATGCAAAGTAACCATATATATATATATATATATATATATATATATATATATATATATATATATATACACACATACATGCATGCAAAGTAACCATATATATATATATATATATATATATATATATATATATATATATATATATATATATATATATATATATATATATATATACACATACATGCATGCAAAGTAACCATATATATATATATATATATATATATATATATATATATATATATATATATATATATAATGTATATACTGATTAGCATTAATTATTTCACATGGCGATTTCAACACCTACAAGTTTGGTAATGTAAACTACAACTTAGATGCACGTTACTTTCAAACAGCTGGTGTGTAATAAGTAAAATACTTACAGTGTAAACACTTTGTAGAACAAAAGACAAAATTGGCACATTCAACTTAATGGTAAAGACTACTTTGTGACAAAATGAAATTAATGCATTTTTGCAATTGAGACTCAGAAGTGTAAGAAAATAAAATATAGTAACTGAACAGCACAGTTATCATCATCAGCCCAGTGTTAAGTAGGGATGATGTTTGATAAGAAATTATCGAGTTCGAGCCTATTATTGAATCCTCTTATCGAACCGATTCTCTTACCGAGTCCAGATAGGTTGTTGTATATGGAAAAAAACACACAATATTTGGTTTAACAAAAGCTCACTTTTATTATAAAAGAAAAAAATAAAATCTAATAAATAAATAAATATTGACTGTTACCCCCCTAAAAAAATAAAATAAAATAAATACATATTGACTGTTGTTACCCAAAGTATATTAAGTGGGATTTTTCAGAAAAACAAATATATACAGTAACACAAAAACAACCTGTCTCTGTGATCACTATAGGTGTATAAATAATAATATAGTGTTAAATAAAATCAGTCCCTTGGGCACAAAACTGAAAATAATACAGCTCTCCAAAAAGTGCACTTCTGCTGCTATTTGACATAACTGTTTGTTATGATACTTTGACATTTTTGCACTTCATTTCTTTATTGAAAGAAAATTCTATGAAGAGAAAAGTTGTTTGCAAATGTGGTTACAATGCTAAAAAATGAAAAGTTAAAGCTAAAAAAAGAAATACACTTTATTGAGTTAAAATCTTTCTTTATAGGGGGAAAGATATGATGTTATGAGCTAGGGAAAATAACAACTACACTACCCAGCATGCAACGGGAGTGACGAGCATGCGCGGTAGCCCCGAAAAGTGTTGTTGCATGTCGCCACCCGGCAGCTAAGAATGAGGTTATGAGCACGCTGTGAAAGTAAACGTCAAGAAGTCAGCCAACACGCCTCGTCTGCATTATTTATAATTAGACAGACAACACATATACAGTGTGATTTTGTTTTGTTTACAAGGAAAGAAAAACATAAGTTAAAAAAGGGAGATATATGTTGTATATATATGTATGTGCTGCGGTTGCTTTAAAAACGTTGCGACAGCTGCCGTAAAGGAGGTGCGTTGATAGCCTGGTTGCTATGTTTCCGGTTGGTCGTAAAAGTGTTGGTCATGTGTTTGTACCCTGCTCAAATCTCTCAGTAAAATTATTCATTGGATTATACCTTTTGTTTTGAACTTTATTACACTTTATTACACGGTCCATTGTTTTCCTGCTTTCCCTATCTGCGCCTAATGACTGAGCTACATCACGTCATTTCTTGTGATGTCACATGGAGCATTTGTGGTCGGGACGGGATTCCAGGGATTCGAATAAAGAAGCAAGTCTTTTCCTTTACTATAGTGGTCTCGATAACGGGTACCGGTTCTCAAAAAGGGATTCGGGTCCGAGGATTCTGTTCTTTTCTTATCGAACAACCGGGAAAACCGGTTTCGAGTATCATCCCTAGTGTTAAGTGTTAAATAAAAAGTGTACAGTTTATTATTAACAATTCAACATTTATGATCACATCAACACACACAAAAAGTACCAAAAATGGGTTGGCGTACAGTTGAGTACCGATACTGATTCCGAGTACCGATACTGATTCCCAGGTAACAGGAATTAGTACCATACTGATTCAAATGTCCATGAGGATGGAGGTTTTACCTGTCATCCATCCATCAATTTTCTACTATATATATATACACTACCGTTCAAAAGTTTGGGGTCACATTGAAATGTCCTTATTTTTGAAGGAAAAGCACTGTACTTTTCAATGAAGATAACTTTAAACTAGTCTTAACTTTAAAGAAATACACTCTATACATTGCTAATGTGGTAAATGACTATTCTAGCTGCAAATGTCTGGTTTTTGGTGCAATATCTACATAGGTGTATAGAGGCCCATTTCCAGCAACTATCACTCCAGTGTTCTAATGGTACAATGTGTTTGCTCATTGGCTCAGAAGGCTAATTGATGATTAGAAAACCCTTGTGCAATCATGTTCACACATCTGAAAACAGTTTAGCTCGTTACAGAAGCTACAAAACTGACCTTCCTTTGAGCAGATTGAGTTTCTGGAGCATCACATTTGTGGGGTCAATGAAACGCTCAAAATGGCCAGAAAAAGAGAACTTTCATCTGAAACTCGACAGTCTATTCTTGTTCTTAGAAATGAAGGCTGTTCAATTTATTTTTTGTGATAGAGTGATTGGAGCACTTACTTGTTGGTCACAAAAAACATTCATGAAGTTTGGTTCTTTTATGAATTTAGGCGCTTTTGGTAGCTTCTGGCAAGCTTCTGGTTGAATTTTTGACCACTCCTTCTTGACAAAATTGGTGCAGTTCAGCTAAATTTGTTAGTTTTCTGACATGGACTTGTTTCTTCAGCATTGTCCACACATTTAAGTCAGGACTTTGAGAAGGCCATTCTAAAACCTTTATTCTAGCCTGTTTTAGCCATTCCTTTACCATTTTTGACGTGTGTTTAGGGTAATTGTCCTGTTGGAACACCCAACTGTGCCCAAAACCCAACCTCCGGGCTGAAGATTTTAGGTTGTCCTGAAGAATTTGGATGTAAACCTCCTTTTTCATTGTCCCATTTAAAGCACCAGTCCATTTTTGTTTCATCTGACCACAGACCACTTTGTCCATGTGAAGTTAGCTGTTTGGCCACAATACCCAGCAATATGTTTGGAGGAGAAAAGGTGAGGCCTTTAATCCCAGGAACACCAACCTACCATCAAGCATGGTGGTGGTAGTATTATGTTCTGACTCTTTTTTAAAAATGAGCAATGAATTTTACTGTAAAAAAAAAGCCACAATGGGACCAAAGTAAGACGCAACCGTCAACACTTGGATGAAGAAGCTAAAAACACTATTGAATTCAAGAAATAACATAAGCAAAGTTAGAAGGTGGCATTCATGTGGCTCTCACCTTCTCTCCTTCCTCTCAGCACCATCAAAAGTCTACAATGACTGTGTAATTGTTCATTTTTTCATCATTTATATGCATTTGCCATTGTTTTCTGCATGTGAAACTACAATTATGTTGCTCCCCCTTACAGTACTTCCCGCTCCAACTGTGTTCTGTATTGCATGTAATTGTCTTCCTGATGTACTCAGGTCCCAGTGTAATTGCCACTCTTTCAAAAATGTCCTTCTGTGCTTCTCTAGCGTTAGTGTCTGCTTTGCAGCACAGCGGTACTCAGTTGTAATACACTTTTCCACCACTTGTGGCAGTTATGACGATCTCAAGCAAACAGAAGAAGTCTGGAGCAAAAGTCATATAAAAGTTCTTAAAAGGACACCTATTATGCAAAACCAACTGTTCTTACCTATCGGTACCTGTTTTTGTGTAATTGGGATCTGCATAAGTCCCAAATATGTGAAATCAAACCATAGAGGCATGGCAGTATATTGTATAGTATCAGTATAATTATGGTCTAATTGTGGCAAATCTAGTAGGACTTTTTAGCCATTAGATTTTATGACAATAATATACCCCCAAAGCTTTAGAATTGTGGCAAAATGTGCCTTTGTCATCGCCAAATATAGCCTTTTAGTAGAGCTTGAAGGGTTTTGCAGCAGGAGTTTTTATTTGCATGCTGTGGTGCTCATTTGGCTACAAAATACTAATACAGCTCTTAATTTTCCCCCAAAAAGCTTTCCTAAATTCTTAGGATTATTGCTCCTGTTTTTTCCACAGCGTGCTGGGAAAACTTGTGTTCCGTTTTCTGCCAACTCATTAACACAAATCAAGCCCACACTCTTGCTGTGCTAATGATGCCACTATTTAATTGAAACAGATGTAAGGGCAGATTATCAATGCGCCTTTGAAAAGAGCATCAGCCAAAACAGAAGGATGACTGTATGGTAATAATGGGATTTGCACTTGGAATTCCAATTATCTTAGAAAAGTCAAAGAAAGAAATGAATTGATGGCTATCACAGTGGTGACACGCTGGTTACGGCATCAAAGCATATCATAGCAACTCATAGATACCAACAGCCATTCAAGTAATTTAATATGCATATCATAACAAACAACAGCCTTCTTGCATCATTTGCACAGGCAACTACCGTATTTTTCGGACTATAAGTCACAGTTTTTTTCATAGTTTGACGACTTATACTCAGTAACAATTTATGTGTGAAATTATTAACACATTACCGTAAAATATCAAATAATATTATTTAGCTCATTCACGTAAGAGACTAGACGTATAACATTTCATGGGATTTAGCGATTAGGAGTGACAGATTGTTTGGTAAACGTATAGCATGTTCTATATGTTATAGTTATTTGAATGACTCTTACCATAATATGTTACGTTAACATACCAGGCACGTTCTCAGTTGGTTATTTATGCGTCATATAACGTACACTTATTCAGCCCGCTGTTCACTATTCTTTATTTATTTTAAATTGCCTTTCAAATGTCTATTCTTGGTGTTGGGTTTTATCAAATAAATTTCCCCAAAAAATGCGACTTATACTCCAGTGCGACTTATATATGTTTTTTTCCGTCTTTATTATGCATTTTCGATCGTTGCGACTTATACTCCGGAGCGACTTATAGTCCGAAAAATACGGTAACTGATTTGGATTATTACGTTTTACTAACAGATTGATGGATAACTTGCTTTGAAATAAGTAAATCAAGGTGACAATTAATCAATTCATTTAGTTTTGACAACCAAAAACAAAAATGCTTGGAACATGGTCAAATGATATGTAAAACATATGCATGCAGTACATATTTCTGTCAAAATTTGATAGAACAAACACGTTTAGCCAGAAAACATTTAGTTAATTCATTATTTCCATCCTTTCGCAGGCCACATAAAATGACGTGGAAGGCCACATAAAATGATGTTAAAGTTAAAGTACCAATGATTGTCACACACACACTAGGTGTGGTGAAATTTGTCCTCTGCATTTGACCCATCACCTTGATCACCCCCTGCGAGGTGAGGGGAGCAGTGGGCAGCAGCGGTGCCTCGCCCGGGAATCATTTTTGGTGATTTAACCCCCAATTCCTACCCTTGTTGCTGAGTGCCAAGCAGGTTATAGTCTTATAGTCTTTTATAGTCTTTGGTATGACTCGGCCGGGGTTTGAACTCACAACCTACCGATCTCAGGGCGGACACTCTAACCACTAGTCCACTGAGTACACTACCGTTCAAAAGTTTGGGATCACCCAAACAACCTCACAAATGTGATGCTCCAGAAACTCAATCTGCTCAAAGGAAGGTCAGTTTTGTAGCTTCTGTAACGAGCTAAACTGTTTTCAGATGTGTGAACATGATTGCACAAGGGTTTTCTAATCATCAATTAGCCTTCTGAGCCAATGAGCAAACACATTGTACCATTAGAACACTGGAGTGATAGTTGCTGGAAATGGGCCTCTATACACCTATGTAGATATTGCACCAAAAACCAGACATTTGCAGCTAGAATAGTCATTTACCACATTAGAAGTGTATAGAGTGTATTTCTTTAAAGTTAAGACTAGTTTAATGTTATCTTCATTGAAAAATACAGTGCTTTTCCTTCAAAAATAAGGACATTTCAATGTGACCCCAAACTTTTGAACGGTAGTGTAGGTCGGAAGGCCACATAAAATGATGTGTCACATGTTGCAGGTCACGTTTCAATGATGTCCCTGGTCAATTTATATAATGTGGGGGGCCAAATTAAATGATGTGTCGGGCCACATTCAATGTTGTGTCGGGCCACTTCAATGTTGTGGCGGGCCACATTTCAATGATGTGGCGGGCCACATTTCAATGATGTGGCGGGCCACATTTCGAATTAGTCCGGTTTCTCAAAAGGTTAGGCTCGAAACAAGCATCCTACAACCCATGTAGTCACCTTAATCTCATTGTCTTCGGTTTTTGAAAAGTCAAACTAACACACCTGGATTATGCGATTGAAAACCAGATCTCTCGAGTGGGTGTGTGCCACCGCAGGGGACCCTTCGTAACGCTCAGGATATAACCCAGACTCAATGAAGTGGTTGCCTCTTAAATGATGTTGCGGCCCACATTAAATTATATGGCGGGCCATGTCTGAAAGAAGGCTTTTCTACACAACTTAAAAGGAAGTCAGTAAGCTCTAGTCACCTGTGAGATTTTAATTTGTGGAAACATAGTATAATATGGGACCTTTAAAGGCCTACTGAAATGAATTTTTTTAATTTAAACGGGGATAGCAGATCTATTCTATGTGTCATACTTGATCATTTCGCGATATTGCCATATTTTTGCTGAAAGGATTTAGTATAGAACAACAACGATAAAGATCGCAACTTTTGGTATCTGATAAAAAAAAGGCTTGCCCCTACTGGAAGTAGCGTGACGTAGTCAATTGAACATATACGCAAAGTTCCCTATTGTTTACAATGATGGCCGCATGAAGTGAGAGAGATTCGGACCGAGAAAGCGACAATTTCCCCATTAATTTGAGCGAGGATAAAAGATTTGTGGATGAGGAAAGTGCAAGTGAAGGACTAGTGGGGAGTGGAAGCGATTCAGATAGGGAAGATGCTGTGAGAGCCGGGGGTGACCTGATATTCAGCTGGGAATGACTAAAACAGTAAATAAACACAAGACATATATATACTCTTTTAGCCACAACACAACCAGGCTTATATTTAATATGCCACAAATTAATCCTGCATAAAAACACCTAGGTGTTTGTTATGCTAGCTCCTAGCTACTAGCTCGAGCTAGTTATAGATCGAGCGGGTAATATGGACGGGATCCCGTATATATAATCCGCCAATACAATTCAAACACCTGCACAACACACACACTCACTCAGCCCAAAGGACCGTTCACCCAACCCAAGGTTCATAAAGCTTATATATTTAACCAAAGTTACGTACATGACACGCACGTACGGGCAAGCGATCAAATGTTTGGAAGCGCGCGGGTGGGACCTGATATTCAGCTGGGAATGACTACAACAGTATATAAACACAAGACATATATATACTCTATTAGCCACAACACAACCAGGCTTATATTTAATATGCCACAAATTAATCCCAGTAACTCCTAGCTACTAGCTCGAGCTAGTTGTCACGATTGGTAAAACTGGTGGACCCAAGTGCAGAAAAGACAAACAGGATTAAAGTTCAAGGGTTATTATTAATAAAACCAGAGGGAAAGGAGGGAGCTCGTAGTCTTTGGCTTTGCAGTCCAGGAGAGCACACTGAGGCTAGCAGGCTGAGGCTAGCAGGCTGAGGCTAGCAGGTTGAGGCCAGTAGGTTGAGGCTAGCAGGTTGAGGCTAGCAGGCTGAGGCTGGCAGGCTGAGGCTGGCGGGCTGAGGCTAGCAGGCTGAGGCTAGCAGGTTGAGGCAGGCACACACGGCAGGTAGGGAACTGAAGACAGAGGAAAAAACAGGGGTAGAATGAGGAGCCAAAAAACACAAAAATGGCAGATTCGCAAGATGATCAAAAGTGCTATACTTCTAGAACAAACGGGCGAGAAGCGTTACCACATGTAGAAGGTGAAACGATCTGGCGATCGCGCCGAGAGAAGTCCAAACATTTGAAGGCTGCAGGTGATGAGTTGATGGCAGGCAGGTGAGTGATTAGAGTGCTGGGATCAGCTGTGCCAGGCTGAGAGCTGGAGCCAAGCCAACGCCCAAAACACGCCCACTCTCCCAAAGACACACACAGAGACAAACAGACAGAGACTCAGGGCGGGACAGGTTGTATAACCGACTAGAAGGCAGGGGAGCTCCTGAAAGCAGGTCAATGGCACAGTCATAAGGGCGGTGCGGAGGGAGGGACAGTGCGTGTTGCTTGCTGAAGGCCTCTTCTAAGTCATGGTAGACAGAGGGAACCTTGGACAGATCTGGGGGCTCTATGACAACTGGAGAGACTGTGTCCTCAGCAGGGGAGCGGGCAGACCGCAGGCAGGTGGAGAGACTGTAGGAGCTCCAGCTCACCACTTTGGCTGCAGCCCAGTCAATGTGAGGATTGTGAAGTCTTAACCAGGGCTGACCAAGGACTACAGGAGCATGAGGAGAAGAGACTATATGGAATTGGATTTGTTCAAGATGATTACCGGAGACAAGGAGGTGCACAGGTTCTGATCGGTGATTGACACGGGCAAGGAGCCGACCAGTCAGGGAATTGGCTTGCAAGGGTGAGGGAAGTGGCTCGATGGTAATGCCCACTTGGAAAGCAACGTCGGCGTCCAAAAAATTCTCATCCGCCCCGAGTCCACCAGAGCAAGGAGAGACAAGGACTGGGATTGCCAACGGAGAGTAGCAGAAAACTGCATTCGGCATAGGGACTTAGGGGAGGAGACAGCTTGGCTCACCAGAACCCCCACTGTTACTGGTGAGCCTACTCTTTTGGCCGCATAGAACAGGTGGCAAGGAAATGGCCAGGTTGACCACAATAGAGACACACCCCTGCCCTCCTTCTGCGGAGGCGCTCTTCAGGTGTAAGGTGAGCCCGGCCCACCTGCATGGCCTCCTCAACAGGGGAACTGGAGGTTGAGGCAGTGCACATTGGCAAGTTGGGCCCGGCCGGCCTGGGTCTAAAGTTGGGGGGTTCCGATGACCTGCAAGGCACGGGGTCAGCTTGCCACTGGACCATCTGGTCAGAGATGTTGATAGCTGCAGTAATAGCTTCGTCTAGGGACAGCTGCTCATTCCTCAGAGCAATCTCCCTTCCAATGACCCGACTAAGCCCATTCTGGAAAGCAGTGAGAAGGGCCTTTTCATTCCAGCCAGACTCCACAGCTAGGGACCGGAATTCACAGGCAAATTCTCTTACTGAGCTTTTCCCTTGACGAAGTCGCAACAACTGCTGACCTGCTTGCTGCCCTCGTATGGGGTGGTCGTAGACCCGCTTCAGTTCTGCAGATAGTAAAGCAAAGAACTGGACTGCAGGGGATCCTTGCCCACGAAGGGCATTAAAATAACTCAAAGGGGGCCCCTGTAGCAGGTTGGCTACGTAAGCGATTTTGGCTGCCTCACGGCCAAAGCGAGAGGGCTGAGCATCAAAAGCAAGCTGGATCTGAGTTAAAAATTCACGACAAGTGCTAGGATTGCCAGAGTACTTATCACGCGGGGGGATGTGTGGCTCTGCAGCAGGAACAGCAGGGGGTGCAGGTGGTGCAGGTGGTTCAGGTTGTGGTTGAGCTTGTTGATTGATGAGAGTGGTCAGCTGGGTGGAAACGCATGACATCTGGTCAATAAGTGTCTGTAGTAGTTGGTCATGGTTTCCCAAACGCTGTCCTTGATTGGCAAGGACCTCTCTCACACGGTCAAAATCTGCTGGGTCCATTGAAAAGGGCCAGATCGTTCTGTCACGATTGGTAAAACTGGTGGACCCAAATGCAGAAAAGACAAACAGGATTAAAGTTCAAGGGTTATTATTAATAAAACCAGAGGGAAAGGAGGGAGCTCGTAGTCTTTGGCTTTGCAGTCCAGGAGAGCACACTGAGGCTAGCAGGCTGAGGCTAGCAGGCTGAGGCTAGCAGGTTGAGGCTAGTAGGTT